>NC_091203.1:30880863-31185705 GCF_040958095.1 Procambarus clarkii | reverse complement strand
CATTTTCTTTTAATGTAAAAGGAATTTTAGTAAGCTGTCGTGTTGTGAAATCAAAAACTTAGATACGTGAGAGGCCAAGTAGTGTCGTCCATGGTTTTCCAGAACGACTATTTAGAAAGTGAGTAACGTATCCAGCTTGGCTGTGGTTGCTAATAATGACATAAGTAAGAAACAAGAGGCAATTTAATGAGTAATTTACATATTAATTTTACTGCAAATTTTCATCAAAATGCTAACATCCTCTTAAAAGGGACACCACAGGATGCTATTCATGTGGTAGTTTGGACATAGAGGAAGATTACAGTTCCATACTTATCTGAATTGAGTATCTCAAATTCATTTAATGATGGCGACAAACCTACTTTGATCACATGAACCTAACGGGAATAATTTTTTACCATTTTTAAATATTTTGTATGTGTATAATCCATTATTCATGGTAGTTTTGTAAACTACAAACGGTCAATAAAACAATTGTTAAATGTCCTACGTGCATTTACTCCACAGGAGATGCGCCGTGCTAGGGGAAGAGTGGGCACCAGTGCTGTGGTAACCCGGAGAGCAGCGTCAAAAGATATCCTGCCTTGTATTTGTAACTAAATGTCGCTTGCATGAGTAACTAAGTTTACATTACTGGTTGTTAGAGATGCGGCCAAGAGTAGGAGAGGGTTAATAATTGAAAGTTTGGTGGCTAGCAAGTGGACGTTACTCCTTAAACCCTGTCGTCAGGTTAGGTTCATTCCATCCAGGGGCCGACCCCAAAGGCGTATTTATCAGCGTTAACATGATCCTAACTAGAAATATAATTTTCCTAAAGCATTAATATTATACATTAGCATATTAAGACGTAGGTTAGGCGTTTAGTTTCTGATGACTACTATTTGCGTTTGCAGTATGTGGGTTACTAGTAGTACTTGTGCTACATTTGTAGCACAATTAGTTGTTGATCGAACAGAGGTAATCAGTGAAGCAGTGTTAAATGTTCAAACTTCATCAGTTGAGAGTAGTGTGCAAAGCATTTAGTTTCACGAGTTGGTCAGGTGCACGGTATCACTTGTGGGCTTTGTTGATGAGGATGGGCTGATCATGAAAACGGCATATTCCCGAGGGTTCGCCACAAGATGTGAACCACTAGCAGACCTTAACACAACAGCCAGATCAATTTGCTAATGTACATAAAGATTAACACGTACGAAATTTCGATGAACTAATGAGACTAGGCATTGCTTTTAGTGGTGATAGAGAAATGATTTAAAGCTTAAGATTGAAAAGATTAAAACTGCTTAAGATCGAAAGCATAACTACTTGTGTAAATTATGGAGGCTGTATTAAATCTTGAGCACATGTGGCTGACACGGGAATTGGAGTAACCCATAAAGATTAAAGTCCAATCGGAGACATTCAGGAAAGGTGTCCAGCGTTTGAAGTCGACAAGCCGTCTACTCATAATCTAACTTGCGAAGGATTTAGAAATAAGATAACAATGTGTCGCTTTACTTGGTTCAATAAATTGTAAGATATAAGACGGGTGGAATTCCTACACGGCTAAAGTGGCTTGACTGTGTACGTTAAAATTATGAAATACTTTCTGCTTTTTCTTTTCAAATACAATGTGCCACATTACAGAGAATGAACACACTCCTGTTGTCCTAATATTTATGAACTGCGAAATGTAATCCGCATAATGTTCAATCTTGAGACGACATAGACCATTGTACATATATTTTTTTTTTTGACGGAATTTACACATCTAAACCTACAGATTCTCAATATAAATGGTGGACTTAACTGAAGTGTCTTTCAAAATGTATTTAGAGATTGCACTTGGCAGTTGTGAGGCTCACGCACATTGGTGCCCCCAAGTATGGTCGACTCCGTAAGATGTGTTAATTACTTCAGAGGATAAATCCTCAGGTTTAAAGCAGGCTTATAATATTGTACGTGTAGGTGTCCTTGCATTTTTAAACTACTTTTTATTAAATTCTTTCCACAATGGGGAAGAAATTTGTAGGGCCACAGTCACTAACAGCTGTTAACTGGGTGGTTATCTTCCGATATCTTGATGATTATGGGACTTTGCGTTCTCGCTGCCCGATCCTCGACCAGGGCTTCATTTTGTTACACACCCCTAAGAAGCATCCCGTAGCAGCTGTCAAACTCCCAGGTACCTATTTACTGCTAAGTAACAGGGGGCATCAGGGTGGACAAGTGGACACTTTTTGTCCACTTGTCTCAGCCTCCACCGGGGATCGAACAAGGAACCTCGGGACTACGAATCTGAAGCGCTGTCCACTCGGCTGTCAGGCGCCCCTTAATTCAGGTAAGGATGGGATGTATTTTTAAAGTAAAATTACCAGAGCCGAATTTAATGTCTTATTAACACTGCTGCTGCAACAGCAAAGTTTATTTTACTAATCTTGATACTGTTATTTTGAAGTTGATGCTGCTAAATACAAAACCAATTGCAGAGATTAACATTTCTTCAGTGTGCAGCAACCATATTAAAGATAATGAAAATCCTGTTAATATTATTCAAAGTATTCCACACTTTCATATATTACTGACACCTGCTATACATTCCCAACAAGTTTAGTTAACTAACAAACTTCCAACAGATGCAAACAGTCCCCTCAACCGAATTACGAGCAGCTGGGGCAAGAAACGGATCAAGCGGCCGAGGATACATGGCGCCAGAATCACAGTATCGCCATTCTCGCTCATATGTGGTGAAGAACAACATCTTGCATATACGACGGACGCTACCAGTCTTCAACAGCAACGCACTACGGCTCGACCTATCACAGCAATAATGTACCATTCGTCACCAACCGCTGTAACTATATAATGTTCCTAAGCTGGGGTGCCAGCACCCACAGGGGGTGCAATGTGGCATTTCTGGGTGTGTAACATAAAGGAATGCTGTGTGATTTGCCTAAACATTTTCCTCTTGAGAATAAAGTACAAAAAAACATCTAGAATACTGTCTTCATATATGCTAATTTTATGACGTGCAAAAATATTTCCTAGGGGTGCAGGGCATAGCAAAGTTTTGGAACTCCTCTATTAAATGCAGGAGATTACCATCCAATATTAAACTTATATTTAGTCTACATTTTGTCACCAAATCTAACGTTACATTGGTGACTCTGGGACAAAACGCCCATCTGACAGAACGAACGCACAAACATTAATATAACTGCTCACTGTACTTTCGCCACCACTGGTGCTCTGTAGTTCTGCTGTGGTGCGGATTACTGTGGCAAGAAGCCTGTGTTCTTCCCACAGCAGGAACATCCACCTGGTCCTTTGACAGCCTCGTCCACCACGTCCATGGCACCTTGATATCCAACAAATTCAAAGATGCCAACTGCGCAATGTGGGACTTAAAGGCAGGTCGGCCGACTCTGTCGCCACAGACAATGCTGCTCTTCGTCAGTGACTGCTCCATTGCCTGTACTAGACTCCATCATGCCACGCTCTCTCCATGCGTCTCTATATGCCCTCGACAACGCACTGCACATCTTCTTATCCACCACCACCCCCTCTCCATCCGGCTTGTTGGCGCCGTGAGGGGGCTTGGTGGACGGCTGCCAGTGTGTGATGCTCCGTGGGACAGTCCTGTCTTTTTGTGGTCTTGTGCTTCTGCTTCTGTCTTCTCTAATTGTGCTGGATCGCTTTTCCTTGTTTAGTTTTTCTCCCCTCTCTGTTTGTCGTTTCCTGCCGACCTTTGGCTTGTTTTGGTTATTCTTTGGGACTTTTATTTTGACGCCCGGGTGCTTGGGGAGGCATATTCTTGCACCCGTAGAACTGTAGTACCCAACGTAGAGCGCTAGGGGAACCTTTCATTGTCAATCCTCCTTTCGTCATTAAGCCCAACCTCGACGGATTGACGGTTCTTAAGGTGGCGTTTGTGGGGCGTATACTCACGACGCACCCCTAAGGGGCCCTGGCATGATCGGCGATGGTTTCTTGTTGGGTGTCCTGCCTCTAATTGTGGCTCCATGGTGGGTATGGATAGATAGGCATGCCCTTCATAGGCAACTTGTTGATTCCATGGATCCCTCTGTCACCTTCAACCCCACCCATTTCGGTACATGTCATTGCTGCTCCTTCTCAGGATGCGGCCTCCCGCTTGGTTGTTTTATCCTGCCTTGGGGAGACCCCTGTTCGGGTCTCAAAGAACGCTCTCATGAATGAAAGTGTTGGCACTATTCTCCTACCGCCCCATGTTGCGACCGATGTTCGGAATCTGCAGGACTGCCATGATATTCATCATATCCTTGAGGCCCAGGGCCATTCTATCCTCCGGGTGGACACGTTTACTCGTCCCCCTCGTGTCGTCGCCATCAACCCCTTCGGGTTGTGAAGATTACCTCTGATGGTAGGACCCTTCCACCCTCTGTTATTCTTGCTGGTGCCAGGTGCTCTGTCCAAGAGTACGTTCCTTCTCCTAGGCTCTGTAACAAGTGCTGGAGGTTTGGGCATGGTGCCCTCCGCTGCTGTCCTGTCTCTCTCTGTCTCTGTCTCTCTGTCCTTTGTGTGGGGGGGCAAAGGTCACTCTTAAGTCGGAGTGCTCTTCTCCCCAGGCTCGTTGCCTCAACTGCGGTGTGGCTCATCCTGCCTTCTCCCGTGCGTGTATCCATTACAAGCTTGAGGTAGCTGTCGTCAACTTGAAGCACCGGGAGTGTTTCTTTTCCCGAGGAGAGGCACTAGGTTCGCCGGCTCCCGCCTTATGCTAACGTCTCTTATGCTCACGTGTTGTGCTCTTCCTCTCCTCGCCCTTCCCACCTTCCTTAGACTTACAACCGTTTCCGGGCCTTGGACCCTGATACGCCCACTGCCCCTTCTGTTCCTTAGTTCTGTCCCAAAGGGTCACCCTCCTGGTCCTCTGTCTGGGGTTCCTTTTTTTTCTGTCTGTCATGTCTCCTATGTCTTCTTCCTCGTCTCCCTCCGATCCTCCTTCCCATCCTTCTCCTCCGTCTCTTGACTCTCCCCGCTGCCTGTCGGTGCGGGCTGATGTCCATCGCTCTCCTAACGACCGTCGTGTGTGCTCTCGTTCAGCTCCTGTTGAGACGCTGGAATCCGTTGCCTGGTACGTAGTTGCTGGGACGCCGGTCTCTTTAAATCTGAAGCATAAGACTGGCTCCTCTCCTTCTTACCCTCCTGGCGGGTAAGAAGGCTTCACTTTCTTCCTCGGCCCCTACTACTGACTATCGTTACTTCCCCTCCCATTTCGGTGGTTGCACCCCCAGTTCCTGCTATGGAGGTTTCTTTTGCCCCCGCTTCTCTCTCGGTTGCTGCCTTTGCTGAGGTGCGCTCCCCCTCTTCTACTCCCCCCCCCCCCCCTCTTCCTGCGCTGTCCTTGACTGCTGCTCTCGGTTGTCTCCTCCTCCTCTTCCTCCTCCTTCTCCTCCAGACCCCTCCCGTCCACCTCAGGTCTGTTCTCCCGCTTCCTTCCCTCCGTCTTTGCTCAGTTTACCCATGGCCCTTAACCCTGACTTTGCTGACCCTGATCCTGACTCTGATATTCTTTTGTGTGCTATGTTGCTCTTTTGCCTTTGTTTCTTCCTTGTTCTCTGTTGTCCTTTCTCTTCTCGTCGATGTCTATTCTTCAATGGAACGTTCGAGGTTATTACGCCAATTTCCTTGAACTCCAACTTCTGATTTGCAGTTTTCGCTCCTTTGTGTCTGTCTCCAGGAGCCGATGCTTGGTGCTCATCCTGGTCGCTTTCGTGGCTATTCCTTTCTCCCCCCCCCCCCCCTGCTGTTGTTGGGGCTCCTAATTCTTCTGCTCTCTTGATTCGCTCTGATGTTCCCTTTGTCCCCTTACTTTTTCCTTTGCCTCTACATTGTTCTGCTCGTATCATTGTTGGGAAATGGTACAGTTTGTTCCATTCATTCCTCGTTCTTCGTCCCTCTTTGTCACTTTGTGGTCATCCCCTTCTTATCTTGAGGTTATCTTGATGATTTCGGGGCTTTTTTTTTTAGTGTCTCACGGCCCGGTCCTCGACCAGGCCTCCACCCCAGGAAGCAGCCCGTGACAGCTGACTAACACCCAGGTACCTATTTTACTGCTAGGTAACAGGGGCATAGGGTGAAAGAAACTCTGCCCATTGTTTCTCGCCGGCGCCCGGGATCGAACCCGGGACCACAGGATCACAAGTACAGTGTGCTGTCCGCTCGGCCGACCGGCTCCCTGAGTACAACGATTCCGCGAAGCTTTTGGGGTTATTCCTTGACACTCGATTATCTGGTCTCCCCGTATCTCTACCTCCGTGATGAGTGCTCTAAGGCCTTACCCTCCTTTGGGTATTGCCCCATACTTCTTAGGGAGCGGATAGGCGCGCACCTCCTTGTTTTACATTCCTCTCTCGTCCTGTCTAAGCTCGATTATGGTTGCCTGCTTACTCGTCTGCTTCTCCTTCTGCTCTTCGCCGTCTTGATGCTTTGCACCATACTGGGTTGCGCCTCGGTTCTGGTGCTTTTCGTTCGACTCCCGTCCTTAGCTTGTATGTTGACACTGGCTTCCTGTGTCTCCAGACTGCCGTGATCGCTACCGTCTTCGCAATCTGCGCGGTCCTTTACAACATTCATCCTCTCGCCTCTGTCGTGCTTTAACTTTTACCCCTCCTGCGGTTCCTGTTCCTCTTCACCACCTCCCTCTTTCTGTCCGGTTATCTCGCTTACAGGATTCTTTCTGTTCCTGTTTCTAATGTTTCTCCTCGTGTTGTTCCTTCTCTGCCCCCATGGAGAGTCCCCCTTCTGCAGTTTTGTACATCCTTGACCCGCATCACTAAAGCTCTTACCCCTCCTACGATTCTAAAACGCCTTTTCCTTCAGCACTTTTCTACTCATTCCTGCTCCGTTTCTGTCTTCACCGATGGGTCTAAGTCTGCGGACGGTGTTGGCTACTCAGTTGTTTTTCCTGATCGCACTTATGTGTTGCTTACCTCCGAAGACTAGCATCTTACAGCGGAGCTTTTTGCTATTCTCTCTGCTCTTCGTCTCCTGCTTTCTCGTTGTCAGTCTTCCTTTGTAGTTGTTGTTGACTCGCGTAGTGCCCTCAAGGCTCTAGTCCTTTAATCCGGTTCATCCAGTAGTTGTCGAGATCCAGCGTTGGCCGTTTCTTGTTCACAGTAAATTTAAGTCTGTTAGGTTCTGTTGGGTTCCCAGCCATATTGGTGTCTTCAAATGAGCGTGCGGATGCTGCCGCCAAGGAAGCTGTCCGCTCTTGTCCCATCTCTCATAAAGGTATTCCATATTCCGACTTTTACCCGTTATCCATGCCTCCATCCTTACCCGTTGGCAGGCTTCTTGGTCGTCTGTTACTGGTAACAAACTACGTACTCTTAAATGTTGTGTTTCTTCTTGGCCATCCTCCTACCACCGTAACCGGCGATGGAAACAGCTCTGGCGAGGTTGCGTATTGCCATACGCGCTTAACCCATGGTCACTTGATGGAGCGCCGCCCTGCTCCTTATTGTCCTAGTTGCATTGTCCCTCTTACGGTCGTGCATGTCCTTCTTGAATGTCCTGACTTCCAGGACGAGCGTGTGTCTTGCTTTCCGACCGCCCCTCGCGGTCACCTGTCCCTCGATAGAATTCTTGGTGACTCGGATCCTTTGATATCATTCGCCTTATGCGTTTTTGTTCTCGTATTGGCATCCTTGGAGATATTTAGCGCCCTCTGATTATTTCGCACTTTGATGGTGCTACATAGCCTTCCCGGTTTGGTGCCTTCTTTTGATAATTACCTTACCTTGCTTTCCGACCGTCCCTCGCGGTCACTTGTCCCCTAATAGAATTCTTGGTGACTCGGATACTTTTGATATCGTTCGCCTTGTGCGTTTTTGTTCTCGTATTGGCATTCTTGGTGATATTTAGCGCCTTCTGGTTATTCCGCACATTTGATGGTGCTACATAGCCTTCCCGGTTTGGTGCCTTTTGATAATTAATTACTTTATATACGATGATCAATTGATCCCCCTATCAGTCCTAGAACACACATGTATGTGTCTGCAGGTAATTCAACCTATGACTGTAACCCTATACTTCAGTATAAGTACTCCTTGGCACAAAAATGGCAAATAATCAATCGCCTTTCACTTTGTCTTGCACGCTAATGACAACCAAACACTCTACCAACTCCCTACAAGTAATCGACTAGAACTTCCCGTCCACATCTGGAAGTTCACTACCCTGTAATCTTCAGGTTCTTCCAGGTTTATCTACCAGGATCCTCCGCAGCTCTTCCAGACTGCTACACCATGAAGTCTTCCTTGATCAACAATGGTGCTTCACCACTGGTATCACAAAAGCATGTAAACTCTGCTCCTCTACTTCTCCTCTCCCCCTCCGTGGTGCCTCCTTGCCGTGGTGAGGGGCTTACGTACACCTCCCTGGGACGGGTGTGGGTTGCCTGTGCCTCCTCTCCTGCCCCCTCTTTGGGTGGTGTACGTCCTGAAGGGCACCATGTAGGGGCCTTGTGAGCCATTGGACCACCCGCTGGAGGGGTCGCTTGTGAGAGGCCGCCCTGAGTGGATGGTTGGGTGTCCAGGCTAGGACGATAGGGGGACTGGGGTCTTAGCACCAGTGTGGGAGAATGAACGAAGTAGTAGAACTCCCCTGTTGAAAAGGGGGAGCACCGCTGGAGACGACACACCCTTCCTGCACTGGCCCGCGCTCGGCCTCCCTGGCTGCCCTGGTAGGTGGTTTCCCTTGGTTCCAGGTCCCATCCCTTTTGTGTTGGTTTGCTATATGGATGACGACTTGACTACTTCTAACCAGGCTCATGGGGTGGGCGACCAGGCCCCTGAGTCGGACCGTCCTGGAAGATCGGGATTTGTAGCCTCCGCTACAGAGCCCGGTTTAGGCCCAGACCAGACTCTTCCTCCCTGCTCCCCTCCCTCTGTGGTTGGGTCGAGCCACAAGCCTGCTGTGGTGACCGCCTCGTCCCCTTGCTCGGCTCCATCTCTTCTCGAGACTATTGAACCTTTCAACCCGTCTCTCTCTACGGGTTCTCATCGCCGTACCCGCCACGGCCGCTCTCGTATGCTCCCTTCCCATCCTCCTTCGTTCCATGCTTTGTTTGGTCCTGCTACATGGACTAAATACTTTGACCTCCAACCTTTGGACTCGACTCCTCCTGATTTTTCCCTTCATAGGCATCTTGTCGACTCCGTGGATGCCTCTATCACCTTCAACCCCACTCGTCTTGGTACCCGTGTCGTTGCTGCTCCTTCTCAGGATGCGGCCATTCGCTTGGCCGCCTTATCCTGCCTTGGTGAAACCCCTGATCGGGTCTCGAAGAACGCCCGGTTGAATGCTAGTGTGGGCACTGTTCTCCTCCCGCACCATGTTGCGACCGGTGTTAGGGATCTCAGGGACTGCCACGAGGATATCAAGCATGTCCTTGAGGCCCAGGGTCATTCTATCCTCCAGGAGGATACCTTTACTCGTCCCCCTCGTGGTCATCGCCGTCTGCCTCTTCGGGTTGTGAAGGTTACCTTTGATGGTAGGACCCTTCCATCCTCTGTTATTCTTGCTGGTGCCAGGTGCTCCGTTCAGGAATATATTCACTCTCCGAGGCTCTGCGGTAAGTGCTGGAAGTTTGGCCATGGCACCCTCAAGTGCTCTAGTCCTGTCTCTCTGTCCCCTGTGTGGAAGCGAGGGTCACTCTAAGCTGGAGTGCACTTCTCCCCAGGCCCGCTGCCTCAATTGCGGTGAAGCCCACCCTACCTTCTCCCGTGCGTGTATTCGTTACAAACTTGAGGCAGCTGTCCTCAACTTGAAGCACCGGGACCGTTTGTCTTTTCCTGAGGCTCGGGGCCAAGTTCATCGTCTCTCCTCTTTCGCCGGTGTCTCCTATGCTCGCGTGGTGCGCTCTTCCTCTCCTCGTCTTTCCCGCCTTCCTCAGTCTCACAACCGTTTCCGAGCCTTAGACCCGGACACGCTCACCACCACCTCCCCTGTTTCCCTCCGTTCTGTCCCGAAGAGTCCCCTCCTGGTTCTCTGTCTAGGGCTCCCCTCCTTTCTACCCATTCTGTCACGTCTCCTGTGTCTTCTATTTCCTCTTCTTCTAGTCCTCCTTCCCGTCCTTCTCCTCCGTCTCCTAGCTCTCCACGCCGCCTGACTGTGCGGGCCGACGTCCATCGTTCTCCTGATGGTTGTGTTGCTCGCTCTCTATCTTCTTCTCCTATCGAGACACTGGAGTCTGTTGCCCAGTACGTTGCTGCTGGGACGCCTGTATCTTTGAGTCAGAAGCGGAAACCTGGCTCCTCTCCTTCCTCCTCCCCTGTCGGTAAGAAAGCTTCGCTTTCTTCATCACCCCCTCTCTCTGATTCTATCATTCCTTCCCCTCCCGCTTCGGTGGTGGTGCCCCCTGTTCCTTCTGTGTTGGTTTCTTTAGCCCCTGGTTCCATCTCTGTTACTGCCCTTGCTGAGGTGCGCTCCCCTCTTTCTGCCCCCCCCCCCCCCCTCCTCCCTTTCCTCCTCCTCCAGACCCTGCTCGTCCACCTTTGGTCCGTCCTCCTGCTTCTTGCCCCCCTCCTTTACTCAGTTTACACATGCCACCTAACCCTGACTTCGCTGACCCTGATCCTGACTCTGTGCTTTTTTAGCGTGCTGTGTTCCTTCTTCACCTTTGTTTCTTCTTTGCTCTCCGTTGCTCTCCTCTCTCTTTGCTAATGTCTTTTCTCCAGTGGAACATCAGTGGATTTTACGCCAATTTCCTTGGCCTCCAACTTCTCATTTCACAGTTTTCGCCCCTTTGTGTCTGTCTCCAGGAGCCGATGCTTGGTTCTCGTCCTGGTCGCTTCCGTGGCTATTCTTTTCTCTCCCCTCCCAGCTGGGGTCCATAATTCTTCTGCTCTCTTGATTCGTGCTGATGTTCCCTTTGTCCCCTTACTTTTTTCCTCGCCTCTCCACTGTTCTGCTGCCCGTATCTTTGTGCGTAGATGGTACACGGTTTGTTCTATTTATCTACCCCCCACTGTCCCACTTTCTCTTCCCGATCTTAAACACCACCTAGACTCCTTGCCGGAGCCTGTGCTCCTGCTGGGTGATTTCAATTGTCATGCCCTTTGGGGTAATGTGCTGACAAACACCCGGGGTCGTCTCCTTGAACCTTTCATCCTCTCTCCTTCCCTGTCCCTTCTTAATTCTGGTGAGCCCACTCATTTGGACTCTCGGACTCGCTCCCTTTCTTGTCTCGATGTTTCTCTGTGCTCGTCATCCCTTTCCTTAGATTTCGGGTGGCGAATCCTTGATGACCTCCATGGCAGTGACCATTTTCCTATCCTTGTCACTTTTTTCTCCTTTTGCCCTCCTCTCTCCTTCCCTAGGTGGCGGTTTTCCGAGGCTGACTGGCGCCTCTTTACTCTCTGTGCTACTATTTCCGACCTTTCCGTTTTACCTCTCCCTCGAGCCCTCCTTCTTTTTCATGACCCTGTCTTTGACGCTGCCCTCCACTCTATTCCTCGCTCTTCTTCTCGGGGAACGCGGAAGTACGTTCCCTGGTGGAGTTTGGACTGTGCTCGGGCTGTCCGCTGTAAGCGTGCAGCCTGGAAGTGATATCGCCGCCGGCAGACGGTCGAGTCTTTTCTTTTGTTTCGGAGGGTGAGTGCGGTGGCCCGTAGGACCATCCGTGCGGCTAATCGTGCTTGCTGGGAGTCTTATGTCTCCACCGTTACGTCCGAAACTCCTCTTCCACTGGTCTGGAAGCGTATCCGCAAGATTGCGGGTAAGTTCGTTCCTAATGTCTCACCGGTCCTTCGCCTTCATGGTACTCTTGTGGCGGACCCGTTGCAGGTTGCGACCGAACTGGGTTCCCATTTCTCCTCTGTTAGTTCTGGTTCTCATCTCCCCCAATCCTTCCTTCTTTGTAAGCCTCTCCTTGAATCTCGTCCTTTAAATTTCTGTACTTATCTTCACCTTCCCTATAATGATCCCTTCTCTCTCTCTGAACTTCAATCTGCCCAAGCCCTTTGTGGTTCTACGGCAGCGGGCTCCGATGGCATTCATTATGGAATTTCGCTCCTCGTGGACAAAACTGGGTAATCATTTTTACTTAGTGGCGGTAACAAACTCATAGGATACCAAAAGACGCTACTATGTACACAATACTGTGTAGATAGGTTAATGGATGAGACGATTAATGCTTTCTCATAAAGTACGAATTGATTTGCACTTACTCTTTCAATGTGAATGAGAGTACAATTTAGTTTTCATTTGTACACGTTTAATCATGGAAGGAAAACGGGGTAGAATTATAAAATATTCATGAAGCTTAATACAAAAAAAGTAGCAGTGAGGTTTGACCTGTGGAGTGTGAGGCCGCGGAGGACGCTCCCACACCTGGACTACTGCGGCTCCTGATTATTCTTGCATGGTCACTGATCTTATCTTGTATAAACACTAACATTATGATTACCAGAAAGAAATCACGTGTTCGCTTAATTTATATAAGTGTGTGTGTGTGTGTGTGTGTGATTAAATGGAAATGTTTTGACATTTCAGTTTCAGTATTAATCGGAAACTTTATTCGAAACATCGTACACAAATCAAGTTGTGTGTGTGAAATGAGTATTTGTTTAAGTGTATGTGAATGTGTACTCAACTATTCGTGTATAGAGGAGTGAGGTCTAGCTCTTTGTCCCACCTACTGGCGTGGTACCTGTTGTGTTTCAACTTATCTACACCGACTTTCAGGTTCATTGTAGAATTGAGCCTTTAAGTTGTGGATGTGGGTGGCTTCCATAACTTCCTCTTTTAGAACATTCCTCTTGTTAACTACCCGTACAGGGTACGAGTACTTTCTTAAATCTTTAATTATGTCCCTTCAGCTCATATGCTCCCTAGCCTCCACCTGTGTCCTCTTGTTCTTCTCTCCCTGTCTGAACAGGTTATCATAGTCTGCTTTAACAAACGTTGGGAATAATGTTATGAATGCTTCCTTGGTTTGATGTTTAAATATTGTCATTAAAATTCCTTGAGTTGCACATGAAGCTGATGGTATTCTGTTACTGTGTGTCAGGTGTTAAGACTGCAGTTACATCCACTACCAGGTCACCTTTATCACCTTTCTTGGTGTGGTGATGTCTTTGAACTTCTGAACTGTAGTCACATATTTGTCTCCTTTTCCTTCTCATAACCACATTACTTGACTTTTTTTTTAATTAAACTCCAGCAACCATTTGTCCGCTCATTCCTATAGCATTTCCAGGTCCTCCTGAAGCATTATGACATCCTTCTCGGTTCTTATTATTCTCGTTAGCTTAGCATCATCTGCAATCATTGACATGTTTGAGAATACTTCCTATAGAAGGTTGTTTTTGTGATTCAGGAAGAATAGTGTCCCAGTACCGAGCCTTGCATAATCCCTCATGATATTTCCCTCCATACTGACACTTCATCTCTGTGCGATCCTCTGTTTCCTATCTGTCAGATACTCTTTAAACCAGTCCATTATCGTTCTAGTTACTCAAGTCTGCTACGTTTCTGTTTGCGTTTCATTCTTTTGTAGAGTACTGTGTCAAAGAATTGTTAACAATCTAGAAAAATGCGAGCCGCCCATACTTCTCTCTCATGCCTCATCTCAACATCTGTGTAGAAAAACTCGAGCAGGGTCGTAAGCCCCCCGTTCGTAAGCCCCCTTTCGTAAGCCCCCCCCCTTCTCCCCCCCTCTCTGTATCTGCATGTGTCTATGAAAATTTTGTATTATGAAACACTGAAGGAAACAATATGGAAAACATTTGGAAACGCATCCACGATTTCAATTTGACGTCATGAAAATTGCTTGGGTGGATACCAATAAATACTGGTGTTTCTTAAAGTGTAGCACTGATGCCAATCCAGATAGGCTTATGGCACTCCCATACCCCCTTGTTTCATGTTCGAGGAACTTAAGAACTCAGACAAATGGCTGCTGTAGTTCAGTCCCAACAAGTGTAAGGAGGGTTTAGATGGGAAAGAGAGAGAGGAGACCAGAAGGCATCTACACCATACGGGGAAGGCAACAATAGTAATCAGAAAGAGAGGAGATGGGAGTGGATATAATGCTGACACTCACACTGGAGGCACACATAAACATCAGCAGCTGACAGCTGAGTGTACAGCGCTTCGGATTCGTAGTCCTGAGGTTCCGAGTTTGATCCCCGGTCGAGGTGGAGACAAATGGGCAAACGTTTCTTTCACCCTGATGCCTCTGTTTCCTAGCAGTAAACAGGTACCTGGGAGTTCGACAGCTGCTACGGGCTGCTTCCTGGGGTGTGTGTAAGAAACAGGAGGCCTGGTTGAGGACCGGGTCGCGGGGACGCTAAGCCCCGAAATCATCTTAAGATAACCTCAATAAGAAGCTTTAGGGATGCTGGCATATATAAGGTCATCGTTTAGGAGCCTGAAATAGGACTCCAATTTAATCTATGCAACATTTGTTCGACCAATACTGGAGAACTTATCACCAGTGTGGAACCTGCCCCTTGTTAAACATAAAGCCAAAATTGAAAAAGTTCAAAGGTCTGCAACAAGATTCGTGCCAGAGCTAAGAGGGCTTAGCTACGAACATGGACTAATGAAACTAAATCTCTCAACCCCAAAGGATATAAGGAACAGAGGGGAAATGATCGCAACTTACAACATATTAAGGGGAACAGATAAGGTGAACTAGGATAACCTGTTCAGACAGAGAGGAGGACAAGAGGACACAGGTGGAGGCTGGGGAGCAAATGAGCCGAAGGGACTTATTTTATGATTAAAGAAAGTACTCGTACCCTGTACTGGTAGTTAACAAGTGGAATGCTCTCAAAAAGGAAGTTATGGAAGCCACCCACATCCCCAGCCTAAAGGCTCAATTCTACAAAGAACACCCCATCCGGCCCGTTGGCGTCGTAAGGGGGCTTGGTGGACGGCTGCCAGAGTGTGATGCTCCGTGGGGCAGTCCTCTGGCCTTACACTCCTGCTGTTGTCTTCTCTAATTGTGCCGGATCGCTTTTCCTTTTCCTTATGTTTCGTTTTTCTCCCCCCCCCCTCTTCTCCTATCTGCTTGTCGTTTCCTGCCAAACTTTTGCTTGTTTTGGATTATTTCTTTGGACTTCTTCTATTTTGAAGCCCGGGTGCTTGAGGAGGCATACTCTTGCACCCGTAGAACTGTAGTACCCAACATCTCGAGCGAGGGGAATCTTTTATTGTCAATCCCCCTTTCGTCGCTGAACCCGATCTCGACGGACTGACGGTTCTTAAGGTGGCGTTTGTGGGGCGTATACTCACGACGCACCCCTAGGGGGCCCCGGCATGATCGGCGATAGCTTCCTGTTGGGTGTCCTGCCTCTAATTGTGGCTCCATGGTGGGTATGGGGGTACATTCGTGGGTGAATTTTTTTCTCTTCGTCTCTATGTCGATGAATGTTTCCGTTGTACCCTCTCAGGCTCGTGGGGTGGGCGACCAAGCCCCCGAGTCGGCCTGTATTGGAAGACCAGGCTCTGTAGCTTCCGCTGCGTTGGGCCCAGACCTTGCTCCTCCTTTGACCGTCCTGACTTCTTCCCCCAGCTCCCCTCCCTCCTCTGTGGTTGGGTCGAGCCTCCAGCCCCCGGTGGTGACCACTTCGCCCCCTGGTGCGGCTAAATCTCTCGTTGTGACTACTGCGCCTTTTGACCCCTCTCTCTCTAGGGGTTCTCAACGCCGTTCGCGCCCCAGCCGCACTCGCTCGATTCCTTCCCGTGCTGATGCGTATCAGGCCTTGTTTGGTCCTGCTTCATGGGCCAAATACTTTGATCTCCTCCCTCTTGATTCTGCGCCTCCTGACGATTTCTCCCTCCATCGGCATCTTGTAGATTCCGTGGATGCGTCTGTTACTTTCAACCCCACTCGTATCGGTACACGTGTCGTTGCTGCTCCTTCTCAGGATGCAGCTTCCCGCTTGGCTGCCTTATCTTGCCTTGGCGAGACCCCTGTTCGGGTCTCCAAGAACGTTCAGATGAATGCCAGTGTTGGCACTATTCTCCTCCCACCCCATGTTACAACCGGTGTTCGGAATCTGCTGGATTGCCACGATGATATTCGGCATAACCTTGATGCCCAAGGCCATTCTGTCCTCCAGGTTGTCTCGTTTACTCGTCCCCATCGTGGTCGTAGCCGTCAACCCCTTCGCGTTGTGAAGATCACCTTTGATGGTAGGACCCTTCCATCCTGTCATTCTTGCTGGTGCTAGGTGCTCTGTCCAAGAGTATATTCCTTCTCCTCGGCTTTGTAACAAGTGCTGGAGGTTTGGGCATGGTGCCCTCCGCTGCTCTGGGACTCTCTCTCTCTGTCCTTTGTGTGGGGGTGAAGGTCACTCTAAGTCGGAGTGCACTTCTCCCCAAGCTCGCTGCCTCAACTGCGGTGAGGCCCATCCTACCTTCTCCCGTGCCTGTGTCCATTACAAGCTTGAGGCAGCCGTCCTCAACCTGAAGCACTGGGAGCGTTTATCTTTTCCTGAGGCGAGGCGCCAGGTTTGCTGGCTCCCGCCTTATGCTAACATCTCTTATGCTCGCGTGTTGCGCTCTTCCTCTCCTCGTCCTTCCCCCCTTCCTCAGACTCACAACCGTTTCCGGGCCTTGGACCCTGATACACCCACTGCCCCCTCCTCTGTCCCTTTGTGTTCTGTCCCGAGGGGTTCCCCTGCTGGTCCTGTGTCTGGGGTTCACCTTCTTTCTACCTGGTCTGTCATGTCTCCTGTGTCTTCTTCGTCGTCCCCCTCCGATCCTCCTTCCCATCCTCTTCCTCCATCTATCAGCTCTCCCCGCCGCCTGTCGGTGCAGGCGGATGTCCATCGCTCTCCTAACGGCCGTCGTGTGTGCTCTCGTTCAACTTCTCCTGTTAAGACACTGGAATCCGTTGCCCGGTACGTAGTTGCTGGGACACCGGTCTCTTTAAGTCAGAAGCGTAAGCCTGGCTCCTCTCCTTCCTCCTCCCCGGCGGGTAAGAAGGCTTCGCTTTCTTCCTCAGCTCCTACGTCTGGTTCTGTTGCTCCTTCCCCTCCCGTTTCAGTGATTGCGCCCCCTGTTCCTGCTATGGAGGTTTCTTTGGCCCCTGCTTCCCTTTCGGTTGCTGCTCTTGCTGGGGTGCGCTCCCCTCTTTCTACTCCCCCTCTTCCTGCTGCTGTCCTTGACTGCTCCTCTTCGTTGTCTCCTCCTCTTCCTCCTCCTCCTCCTCCTCCTCCTCCTCCTCCTCCGGACCCCGCCCGCCCACCTCTGATCTGTTCTCCCGTTTCCTTCCCTCCGTCTTTGCTCAGTTTACCCATGCCCCCTAACCCTGACTTTGCTGACCCTGATCCCGACCCTGATATTCTTTAACGTACTCTGATGCTCTTTCACCTTTGTTTCTTCCTTGTTCTCTGTTTTTGTCCTTTCTCTTCTCGTCGTTGTCCATTCTTCAATGGAACGTTCGAGGTTATTACGCCAATTTCCTCGAACTCCAACTTCTGATTTCGTGGTTTTCGCCCCTTTGTGTCTGTCTCCAGGAGCCGATGCTTGGTGCTCGTCCTGGTCGTTTTCGTGGCTATTCCTTTCTCTCCCTACCCCCCCCCCCCAGCAGTTGCTGGGGCTTCTAATTCTTCTGCTCTCTTGATTCGTGCTGATGTTCCCTTTGTTCCTTTACTTTTTCCTTCGCCTCTCCATTGTTCTGCTGCTCGTATCTTTGTGGGGAAATGGTACACAGTTTGTTCCATTTATCTCCCCCGAGTATCCCGCTCTCTCTTCCTGATTTGAAACACCTCCTAGACTCCTTGCCGGAGCCTGTGCTCCTGCTGGGTGACTTCAATTGTCGTCATTCTCTTTGGGGTGACGTTCTGACGAATACCCGGGGTCGCCTTCTTGAGCCGTTTCTCCTCTCTTCTTCCCTGTCTCTTCTGAATTTTAGTGAGCCCACTCATTTGGACTCTGGGACTCGCACCCTTTCCTGTCTTGATCTTTCTCTCTGCTCTTCTTCTCTTTACTTAGATTTCATGTGGCAGGTTCTTGATGACCTCCATGGAAGTGATCATTTCCCCATCCTTGTTTCCTTTTTCTCTTTTCGCCCTTCCCTCTCTTTCCCTAGGTGGCAGTTTGCTAAGGCGGACTGGTCCCTATTTACCCTCAGTGCTGCTCTCTCTGACCTCTCCCTTCTGCCTTTCTCTCGCGCTCTCCTCCTTTTTCATGACACTGTCTTCAACGCTGTCCTCCGCTCTATTCCTCGCTCTTCCTCTCGGGGTCCACGGAAGTGCATTCCCTGGTGGAATGTGGACTGTGCTCGGGCTGTCCGCTGTAAGCGTGCAGCCTGGAAAAGGCACCGCCGTAGGCAGACGACCGATTCTTTTCTTTTCTTTCGGAAAGAAAGTGCGGTGGCCCGTAGGGCCATCCGTACGGCTAAACGTGAATGTTGGGCATCTTATGTCTCAACAATTACGTCCGAAACCCCTCTGACCCAGATCTGGAAGCGTACCCGCAAGATAGCGGGTAAATTCGTTCCCGATGTTTCTCTGGTCCTTTACCTCCATGATACTCTTGTGGCGGACCCGTTGCAGATCGCTTCCGAACTGGGTTCCCACTTTTCTTCTGTTAGCTCTGGTCTTCATCTTCCCCAATCTTTCCTTCTTCGTAAACCTGTCCTTGAGTCTCGTCCTTTAGATTTCTGCACTCATCTTCAGCTTCCCTATAATGATCCCTTCCCTCTCTCTGAACTTCGTTCTGCCCTGGCCCTCTGCGGTTCTACGGCGGCGGGCTCCGATGGTATGCATTATGAGATGCTTCGCCATCTCCCTCCGTGCACGTCTCAGTATTTACCGAGTCTGTATAATCGGATCTGGGAGTCGTCATCAGTCCCTGAGGACTGGCTCGATGCCGTTGTCCTCCCTGTTCGCAAACCGGGGTCTCTGGGTACTTCCCCTAAGGACTTTCGCCCTATTGCTCTCACAAGTTGTGTCTGCAAACTCTTTGAACGTATGGTTAACGTTCGTCTGATGTGGTTCCTGGAACACCATCACCACCTCTCCCCTTCTCAATTTGGTTTCCGCAAGTGCCGCAGCACGACAGATGTCCTGGTGAACTTGGAGGTCTATATTCGTACTGCTTTTGCTGCGAAGACCTCCGTTGTTGCCGTCCTTTTTGACCTGGAAAAGGCTTACGACACCACTTGGCGATATCATATTCTATCTCAACTTCATTCTTTTGGCCTTCGTGGTCATCTCCCTCTCTTTCTCCGCAGCTTCCTCTCTCGTCGTTCCTTTCGGGTGCGCCTTGGTACCGCACTCTCTGCCTCTTTTCAGCAATACGAAGGTGTGCCCCAGGGTAGTGTTCTGAGCACTACTCTTTTTCTGGTTGCCCTCAATGGTCTTCTTTCCTCTCTGCCTTCTGGTGTCTTCTCCGCCCTCTATGTCGATGATCTTACCCTTTGCTGTCAGGGTGATGATTCGCCTCTCCTTCAGCGCCGGCTTCAACTTGCAATTGATGCCGTGTCGTCTTGGGCCACCGATCATGGCTTCAAGTTCTCTACTTCTAAGACTTGTGCCATGACTTTTACGCGGAAACGGGTCGTTCTTCGTCCCTCTTAGTCACTTTATGGTCATCCCCATGAATACAATGATTCCGCGAAGCTTTTGGGGTTATTCCTTGACACTCGTTTGTCTTGGTCTCCCCATATCTCTTACCTCCGTGTTGAGTGCTCTAAGGCCCTTACCCTCCTTCAGGTCTTGTCCCATACTTCTTGGGGGGCAGATAGGCGCACTCTCCTTGCTTTACATTCCTCTCTCGTCCTGTCTAAGCTCGATTATGGTTGCCCTGCTTACTCGTCTGCTTCTCCTTCTACTCTTCGCCGTCTTGATGCTTTGCACCATACTGGGTTGCGCCTTGTGAGAGTTGATTTTGTTAGCTGTGAGAAGTTTTGGAATAAATTGAAATTGGTATAAGGAATTTTAGCTCGGAAAATTTCTAAGAACTTTCTTTATTCTTTAACCTTTATTCCTGTCGTGATATTCAACTAGATCGCCTGAGGAAGGTCTTGCTTAGCTAACACACCAGTGTAGTAACCAGCTCATTCCTCACTTTGGGACCATGTATGAACAATTGACTAGGCGCGAGCAAACGCCGAGACCCCAATGAAAATTGAAATCCCCCCCACTTAGGCCGCCGACCTTCGCCCATCGCCGAAGCGAATCTAACGAGTAGGTCACGGGCTCTCACAACAATAATTTATTGTTGTGTGGTGCCGTACATTTGATCCAAAGCTCAGAAAATTAGTCTCAATTTTAGTCGAGTGTGAAGAACATTTGCATAACAATAATAATGTGTGGGGGTGTAACGAAAAGACAGTGTTAACCATAACAACTTAGTTTATTCAATAAACTACTACCTACTACAACAAAACAAAGGAAATGTCAATGACGTTACTGGAAATCCTTCCTGTGACACTATCAATGACAGCTAGACACCAGCCCCTCGGACTGCATAATGAACTAACTCGAACAAAAGCGTGACCACAGAGGAATCAACAAGCAAGCAAGAACTAACAGATCTATAATCACAATTACAACAAATGACACAGTAGGTTCTGAAATACGTCTCCAGTAACCTCCTAACTGTTCTACGCCTCAGTGCAGTCTACTCCTGCAACAGCGGTTGCAATGCAATCAAATCAGTAGTCTTTCAATGACAACAATAACTAATGGGTTCACTGGCAACTCCAGCACCCTTCCTCAAATTAATCCTTACGTTAACACTACGTCCCACGGACGATCAACAATCAATAACAATTGATTTACGTTAATAACACAATAACATTTACGTAATTATAAGGTAACATTTACGTTAAATTAACAATTCTTACAACTGTCACTAGTAACGCGGAAATTACACAACACTCTACCCGTCGAGCATTCAGTGAGAAAATCCCATTAATCCCTGTACTTCCAGACAGCTGATTAATCTCTTTACTAGTTACGTTAATTTACGTTAATCGGTTACTAATCACTCAGCGATGGTAAACTCTGATTTACAATGTCCAAAGTGCTAAGAGAACGGTAATCACTCGTGATTACCTTTAGAGTAATTAATTACTATCCTCAAGATCAATAATTAAACAATTAAAATACGCAACCTTTCACACTGGCTCAGCAATTTCATTAAGATATGAATTCCGTCTAAGCCTTCCATACTCAGACCAATTCAGGCGACTAATAACAGTAATTAGCCCCACGTTTACATAAGAACATAAGAACAAAGGTAACTGCAGAAGGCCTATTGGCCCATACGAGGCAGCTCCTATTCTAAAACCACCCAATCCCACTCATATACTTGTCCAACCCGCGCTTGAAACAATCGAGGGACCCCACCTCCACCACGTTACGCGGCAATTGGTTCCACAAATCTACAACCCTGTTACTGAACCAGTATTTACCCAAGTCTTTCCTAAATCTAAACTTATCCAATTTATACCCATTGTTTCGTGTTCTGTCCTGTGTTGATACTTTTAATACCCTATTAATATCCCCCTTGTTATATCCATTCACCCACTTGTAAACCTCTATCATGTCGCCC
Source organism: Procambarus clarkii (assembly GCF_040958095.1). Classification (NCBI taxonomy): domain Eukaryota; kingdom Metazoa; phylum Arthropoda; class Malacostraca; order Decapoda; family Cambaridae; genus Procambarus; species Procambarus clarkii. Next base: position 31,164,162 of record NC_091203.1, on the reverse strand, counting down.
CTAACTCTTCGCCTTTCCAGTGAATGCAACTTAAGCTTTGTTAATCTTTCTTCATATGAAAGATTTCTAATTTGGGGAATTAACTTAGTCATCCTACGCTGGACACGTTCAAGTGAATTTATATCCATTCTATAATATGGCGACCAAAACTGAACTGCATAATCTAAATGGGGCCTAACTAGAGCAAGATATAGCTTGAGAACCACACCAGGTGTCTTGTTACTAACGCTGCGATTAATAAATCCAAGTGTCCGATTTGCCTTATTACGAACATTTATGCATTGATCCTTTTGTTTTAAATTGTTACTAATCATAACTCCCAGATCCCTTTCGCAATCCGACTTCGCAATCACAACACCATCTAGCTCGTATCTTGTAACTCTATCATCATTACCTAACCTCAGAACTTTACATTTATCAGCATTAAACTGCATCTGCCAATCCTTTGACCATTTCAAAACCCTATCTAGATCAACTTGAAGTGATAGTGAGTCCTCCTCCGAATTAATTTCCCTACCGATTTTCGTATCATCGGCAAATTTGCAAATGTTGCTACTCAAACCTGAATCTAAATCATTTATATATATTATAAACAACAGAGGTCCCAGGACAGAGCCTTGAGGCACTCCTCTTACAACATTTTCCCACTCTGACTTGATTCCATTTATACTAACTCTCTGTTTCCTTTGGTATAGCCATGCCCTAATCCAGCTTAATATAGCACCGCCAATACCATGAGACTCTATCTTTTTAATCAGTCTTTCATGTGGCACTGTATCAAAAGCTTTGCTAAAGTCAAGGTATACAACATCGCAATCCTTACCACTATCAACTGCCTCAACAATGCTAGAATAAAAAGATAACAAATTTGTTAAACATGAACGGCCATTTATAAAACCATGTTGCGACTCAATTATTAATTTATGTTTTTCAAGATGAAGACGAATTTTATTAGCTATTATGGATTCGAGTAACTTTCCCACAATAGACGTTAGGCTAATTGGTCGATAGTTAGACGCAAGTGATCTATCTCCTTTCTTAAAAACTGGTATCACATTAGCAACTTTCCAAAACTCTGGCACTCTGCCTGACTCTATTGATTTATTAAATATGGTTGACAGTGGGTCACAAAGCTCCTCTTTGCATTCTTTAAGCACTCTGGCAAACACTTCATCCGGCCCTGGGGATTTGTTTGGTTTGAGTTTTACTATTTGTTTAAGAACATCCTCCCTGGTAACTGCTAAACTCGTCAACCTGTCCTCGTCCCCACCCACATAGACTTGTTCGGCTGAAGGCATATTGTTAAGTTCCTCTTTAGTAAATACAGATACAAAATATTTATTAAAAATACTACTCATCTCTTCATCACTATCTGTTATTTGACCTGTCTCAGTTTTTAATGGACCTATCCTTTCCCTAGTCTTAGTACGATATAACTGAAAAAACCCTTTAGGATTTGTCTTTGCTTGCCCTGCTATGCGAACTTCATAGTTTCTTTTTGCTTTCCTTATCTCTTTTTTAACATTTCTAACCAGTTGTACGAATTCCTGTTCTAAAGTGACCTCCCCATTTTTAATCCTTTTGTACCAAGCTCTCTTTTTACCTATAAGGTTCTTCAAATTCTTTGTTATCCACTTTGGGTCATTAGTATTCGATCTATTCAATTTGTATGGTATACTACGTTCCTGTGCTTTGTTTAGAATATTCTTAAATAAGTTATATATTGAATCCACATCGAAATCCCCATTTAAGTCACCTATCGCTGGGTTCATGTCTCGCTCCAAGACCGGCCCACACCCCATACCCAAGACTTTCCAATCAATTTGACCCAAAAAATTTCTTAGGCTATTAAAATCAGCTTTTCGAAAATCTGGCACTTTACAGAATTTTCTCCTACTGGTCTATTCCATTCTATGCTAAATCTGATTTCTTTGTGATCACTGCTCCCTAGCTCACTCCCTATTTCGATGTCATTAATTTGCGTTTCCCAGTTAGTTAACACTAAATCTAAAATATTATTTTCCCGTGTTGGTTCCTTAATGTGTTGCGTAAGAAAGCAATCGTCAATTAATTCTAGAAAATCTTCTGCTTCACTATTCCCTGTTTTGTTCAACCAGTTTATTCCGCTAAAATTAAAGTCACCCATGACATAAATACTGTTAGATCTAGATGCTCTAGATATTTCATCCCATAGGTGCTTTGCTTCCATTCTGTCTAAATTTGGTGGCCTATATATTACTCCTATTATAATATTATTTGCTTTTTCGTTTAATTCTATCCAAATAGTTTCTGTGTGTGGCTCTGTTTTGATTCCCTCTTTGAGACTACATTTCAAATTGTCCCTAACATATATGGCTACTCCACCTCCTCGTCTAATATATCTATCTGAATGAAATAGTTTAAATCCATATATTTGATATTCAGCTAATAGTTCTCTATTTTCTACATTCATCCACGTTTCGGTAAGTGCAATAATATCTATTTTTTCTGTGCAGACAAGAGCATTTAATTCGTTAATTTTATTTCTTAGACTTCTACTGTTAGTGTAATATACCCTAAGTGAATTGTTATTTTGCGGACCTTCTCTTTCCCTGATCATTTTGCCAATTCCTTTCTCCCACAAACACATACTTTTATTACCTCCTTCCTCCAAATCAATTCCCATACCTCTATCTACTAACAGTTTAAACCCAAAAAAACACCTCTAACCACTTCTTCCAACGAGTTCGCAACAGCAACAACCCCAGCTCTCGATAGATGCACCCCATCACGAGCATACATTTCATTTTTTCCATAGAAGTGTTCCCAGTTGTCTATGAAAGATATTGCATTTGATTTGCAATATCTTTCCAGCCGGCAATTGACACCAAGTGCCCTCGATATCCATTCATTTCCCACTCCCTTTCTTGGAAGAATGCCACATATGATCGGGATTCCTCCCTTGCTCTTAACTAATTCTATGGCTCTTTTATACCTCTGAATCAGTTCCTCACTCCTAACTCGACCAACATCATTTCCTCCCACGCTAATGCAAATAATGGGATTGTTCCCAAATAATGGGATTGTTCCCATTATTTGGGAACGTTATTTAACATTTACGTTATTCTAAATGACGTTACTCCTCTCACGAGTCAATCCAATGCCGGTACTTCCGGGCAGATAACGACGTTACGTTAATGGAACAATGTAGCCTTCGTGTGAGTCGATCAAACAAGGATCGAGATTAATTACTTTGACTTCCTGAAACACGTCAATTACCCGGCCCACTGACCGTTAATTACGACAGACAATACTCTAATTCTTATCTGGCTGATGGCTAGGCTCCTCGAGACTACCGTAGCTGCTTACAGGAAAGTAAATTAACCCAAACGTATTCTACGTTACTCAAATTGTCAAAGAACAAATTCTCTTAAAGCAATGGGCGTTCCCTTGGTTACGTTATATTAATTGCCCCGCAATCACCTCACTGAATACTGGACTACGATGTCCTACCAGATAACCAGGAGAATATATTTGTATCCAAGTACTCGTCTACAGCAGAGTTCACCCACGACAATGACAAATCACACTAACAAATCACAGTGATTTACGTTACAATCCGGTTGCAATGACAATACTGCAGAACCTAGTAAAATAACCTACAGGACATGAACCCTCTAGAACCCTGCCCCACAATGGTTTTACTGGACTACAATCACATCCGGTGATTACTCAACACTAGCAACAATCACCATCAAATAACAACCCCCTTTGCAATAACACACACGGCAAGTACTCTAATTTCCAAATATTAGAACCCTGCACACACTTACTTACTGCTGCAAATGACCCCTAGAACATAGGTCACTATATTGCAATCACCACACAGTAAATAACACTAACACTGGGCACCGTGACACTACGATTATATATATATATATATATATATATATATAATTACTGTTGACACATGTAGCCTACAGCTATCAAACGTTATTGGGAACACTAAGGAGAATCTCACACTCCTTAAATCACATGGGTGAGTGATTTATCGGTCACGCATGCCGATAAACACTCGAGAGTTACGTTACTCGACAGAGCGGGGGCGGTCTCTCTAGACGGCCTCGTCACTCACCAAACCTCACCAAAATTACGTTAATTAATACTGCAACCACAATATATATATTTATATAAATCACACTTGTCACGGCCCTGGGAACACTACAAGAAATTTAAGCCACACTGTGGCACACTCCACAATAATCATTGCCAGGAATCACTGGCGTTACACATACCTGAGCGCTCAGTGTTGGAATTCCACACCTGCAAGACCACACATGGAAATGATATCACTCCGTCCCACGGACGATCAAAAATGATTACCACAATGAAATAAAAGAATTTATTACATGGACACCTTCTCAGTCCTTGGCTAATCTATGTATATTCTGTGTTCCCGTGTGTACCCACACATACACACACACACTGTACGTCTGTGTACACCAGACAGTCCAGAAGTCCCTCTGGACTGACAAGATGACAACACAGGTGATTAATCTCCTCGCCCACAATTCACTCCACCTGAACAGGTGCTGCGTGACAATGTGACGGAACACTTTATCTCGAATTCAAGCTTTAGAGACTACTAATCACCGAAATACACACATAGGTACTTACTCATTCACACTGCCGGCTTTACACACCATTCCCATACATCAGGCACCCCGCTATAGGTGGCTGGCTCGCTCCGGGTGGCGTAGGCGGCGGTAGTTCCTGACCGTAGTACTTATACGGAAAATTGGCGCACACTCGAACCCCTCCCACTCAACACGGCTGAGTTCGCACCCTCGACTCCCCGGTGAAGTGAAGCGTTCATACCCAGGTGACACGCCCAACGATAGCGTCTCACACCAACATTGGGAAATTGCCTTAACACTGACACGAATTTCCCCGTTCCCATCGACTGCTACAGAGCACTAGCAAGTCTAATCATCACTGGTATGGGGTCTACGAGTCTGTTGCTGCTCGTATGCACATTCCCCCACGATCCCAGATCACTGTACCTCTACCCCCTGCATACAATAATGTCTTAAACCCCTCCAAGCGACGACTTCGGCCGGATTCTGTGACGACCGTTGTCGTAGGTGAAGCAGGAAGCATCAGCAGTGAAGTAGTCCAGCCACCACGACACCCTATACTTCAATTTGGCCGAATTGAGTACAGGAAGCGTCTTGACAAGGTGGCGGCTGAGTTCAGAATGATGCTACACAACGGCTATCCCCGCGTCCTTCTCGAAATAACCAATGAGAGGAAGGCATACAGCGGCCTACCCCTCTCATCCAATCAGCGACGGTGTAGCATAGCCCCTAGGGCAGCTCCAAGATGGCCGACCAACATGGCGGCTCAAGATGTTTACTAAGATGGCGGCTGTCTCCATGACAACCACTCAAGTGGCCGGCGAGCGTGGGACCCCACATGTTTCACCCCACGCCTGCGGCCTAGCCGTTCGCGCGCAAAGTTGTCTGGCTCCATGCCATACAATGAGATGATGCTATCAGCTCTAGCACTGTCCACAGACATGCCACCCCGGCCAGGGTAACATTTATGGACTGCTGATGACTGGGGCTCTCACATGAGCCCAAACACTAGATGTTTCGGTTGCTGGTACAAAACTTAAGTCCGCCCACTTAACAAGTGCACTTAACAAGTGTACTGGCTCCCACAGGCATAAGAGCACTATTGTAAGTGAGCTGGTGAACCACCTCCTCACACGCCTCAGTTCTGGTGCCTTTCGTTCGACTCCCATCCTTAGCTTGTATGTTGACACTGGCTTCTTGTCTCTCCAGGACCGCCGTGATCGCTACTGTCTTCGCTATCTTGCGCGGTCCTTCAACATCCTTCCTCTCGCCTCTGTCTTGCTTTAACTTTTACCCCTCCTGCGGTTCCTGTTCCTCTTCACCACCTCCCTCTTTCTGTCCGGTTATCTCGCCTACAGGATTCTCTTTCCGTTCGTATTTCTGATGTTTCTCCTCGTGTTGTTCCTTCTTTGCCCCCGTGGAGAGTCCCTCTTCCGCGGTTTTGTACATCCTTGACCCGTATCACTAAAGCTTTTACCCCTCCTACGGTTCTTAAACGCCTTTTCCTCGAGCACTTTTCTTCTCACTCCCGCTCCGTTTCTGTCTTCACCGATGGGTCTAAGTCTGCGGATGGTGTTGGCTACTCTGTTGTTTTTCCTGATCGCACTTATGTGTGTCGCTTACCTTCGGAGACTAGCATCTTTACAGCGGAACTTTATGCTATTCTCTATGCTCTTCGTCTCCTGCTTTCTCGTTGTCAGTCTTCCTTTGTAGTTGTTGTTGACTCTCGTAGTGCCCTCATGGCTCTCGGGTCCTTTAATCCGGTTCATCCAGTAGTTGTCGAGATCCAGCATTGGCTGTTTCTTGTTCACAGTAAATTTAAGTCGGTTGAGTTTTGTTGGGTTTCCAGCCATATTGGTTTGTCTTTAAATGATCGTGCGGATGCTGCCACCAAGGAAGCTGTCTGCTCTTGTCCCATCTCTCGTAAAGGTATTCCATATTCCGACTTTTACCCGGTTATCCATTCCTCCGTCCTTACCCGTTGGCAGGCTTCTTGGTCGTCTGTTACTGGTAACAAAGTACGTACTCTTAAATGTTGTGTTTCCTCGTGGCCGTCCTCCTACCACCGTAACCGGCGTTGGGAAACGGCTCTGGCGAGGTGGCGTATTGGCCATACTCGCCTAACCCATGGTCACTTGATGGAGCGCCGCCCTGCTCCTTATTGTCCTAGTTGCATTGTCCCTCTTACGGTCGTGCATGTCCTTCTTGAATGTCCTGACTTCCAGGACGAGCGTGTGTCTTGCTTTCCGACGGCCCCTTGCGGTCACCTGTCCCTCAATAGAATTCTTGGTGACTCGGATACTTTTGATATCGTTCGCCTTATGCGTTTTTGTTCCCGTATTGGCATCCTTGGTGATATTTAGCACACTCTGATTATTTTGCGCATTTGATGGTGCTACATAGCCTTTCCGGTTTGGTGCCTTCTTTTGATAATTACTTACTTACTTATAGACAAGTACACATTCACATACACTTAAACAAATACTCATTTCACACAATCACATATTATGGCAAACTAGCGCTTAAATGAAGTTACATTCAAACGCAAACTTGATTTGTGTTAGATGTTTCGAATAAAGTTTCTGATTAATACTTGAACAAATGTCAAAAAGCATTTCCATTTAATCACTCACACACACACACTTGTACAAATTAAGCGAACACAGGTGACTTCCTTCTGGTAATCATAATGTTAGTGTTTATACAAGATAAGATCAGTGACCATGCAAGAATAATCAGGAGCCGCAGTAGTCCAGGTGTGGGAGCGTCCTCCACTGCCCCACAGTCCGCAGGTAAAACCCATTGTTGATACCTGGTTGATACCTGGTTGATGGGGTTCTGGGAGTTCGTCTACTCCCCAAGCCCGGCCCGAGGCCAGGCTCGACTTGTGAGAGTTTGGTCCACCAGGCTGTTGCTTGGAGCGGCCCGCAGGCCCACATACCCACCACAGCCCGGTTGGTCCGGCACTCCTTGGAGGAATAAATCTAGTTTCCTCTTGAAAATGTCCACGGTTGTTCCGGCAATATTTCTTATGCTTGCTGGGAGGACGTTGAACAACCGCGGACCTCTGATGCGTTGTCTGCTTCTTTTTTTAATTAAGCTTAATGAATATTTTATAATTCTTTCCTTTTTCCTCCCATGATTAAACGTGTACAAATAAAAGCTAAACTTGACTCTCATTCACATTGAAAGAATAATTGCAAGTCAATTCGTATTTGATGAGAAAGCATTAATCGTCTCATCCATTAACCTATCTACACTATATTGTGTACATGGGAGTCTTTTGGTATCCTATGAGTTTGTTACCGCCACTAAGTAAATATAATTTCCTAGTTTTGTCCACAAGGAGCGAAATTCCACATGTTGATCAGTTGAATAGTTGAACTCTTAACTGTTCGAGCAGTGAAGGTTGTCTTCACTACCTCTGGTTCAAGATGATTTCACTTGTTGACCAAAACACACACTAGAAAGTGAAGGGACGAAGATGTTTCGGTCCGTCCTGGACCATTCTCAAGTCGATTGTAAATGGTCCAAGACGGACCGAAACGTCGTCGTCCCTTCACTATCTAGTGTGTGGTTTGGTCAACATGTTTCAGCCACATTATTGTGACTCCTTGCCTGCATATGATTCCACTTGTTTTCAATTCTCGCTGCATGCGAGTATTTCTTTACATTCTCTGCCATATTAGGGCCACCAACTTCAACCTGAGCTCCCTCTCCTTTTTTTTCTTATTATTGAACTGTTTAACAGTAATTAGAATAATGTCTGGAATAATGTTCTGAAACCTTCCTTTCTTGCATTCCTGTATGCTGTTATTATGTGTAGTTGTGTTTCCTATGATGCTGATGTTATACTGTTAATGTGTGTCCAGTGTTAAGGCTTCAGTTGCATCCACTACCAGGTCCTTTATCACTTTTCTTGGTGTGGTGAGGTTTTCAACTTCTTAACTGTAATCAAATCTTTGTGTCCTTGCCCTCATCTCACAACCACTTTACTTGACATTTTGCGGAATTAAAATCCAGTAACCACTTGCCTGCTCATTCCTTTTGTTTGTTGAGGTCCTCTTGAATCATTATGACATCTCTATCGGTTCTTATTTCTTTCGTTAGCTTAGCATTATCTGCAAACATTGATATGTTTGAGAATACTTCATACCGAAGGCTATTTACGTAACTCAGGAACAGTAGTTGTCCCAGTACCGAGCCTTGCATAATTCAGCTTGCTGCATCCCTCCATACTGAATTGGTTACTCAAATTTGCTACGTTTTACTTTGTGTTTCAACCTTTTGAGGAGAACCTAGTCACAGGTGTTTTATTAATATGGAAAGGTGCGAGCCACCCATACTTCTCTCTCATGCCTCATCTCAGCATCTATGTAGAAAAACTCGAACAGGTTCGTAAACCACGCTGTCGTTCTCTTTCTAACAAATATTCTCTCAAGCACATAGTTAATCCAGTACAGATGGTTTACTGTAGTGTTATCAAATATTTTCTCTCCCGTTTTGTAAGGTATTCACGTCATTGATAAGAGGCTGTTGTTCAAGATATCATGTCCGCCTATTTTTCGTGAATATGATCACCACATTTGCAGCCTTCCGGGTCTCCAGAAAGAACTCATTTGCCAGCAACAACTTATAGACTGAAGGCAGAGGGTTAAACAGCGACTCTGCTGCCTCTTATAATATCCACAGAGATATATGGGCTGATGTTGATGCTTTGTTTACCTATAACAAATTGTTATACCGCCAGTTGGTACTTTACCTCTTCCTCAGTTACAACCATGTTTTTCCAGGTTTTTATCCTTTAAGACATCTCTTCAACCCGATCGATAACAGATATGCAATTTTTACATGTTCATGTACATTATGCGGCAGTTCAAGAGCAGTAACAATGCCACCATTACAATTAATATATAAACTCGTATATCACAGAGCTGATTCATCCATAAGCATAGGCCATTTAAGAAAACCAACACATATAATTCCTTCCAGTAATTACAATCTTGGTGTTTATATTAGGCTAGGTGATGAACCCAGCTGTGCCCGGGTGTGTCTACCCCCTCGCCATAACCCCCTTTCCCCTGACTTCCACTCTCCACCTCTTTCTCTATCTCTCCACTCTCATATATCTCTTCCCTTATCACTCTTCTATTTCCCTCACCTCCTCTTTCTTCTCTCCTCTCCTTTCTCCCAAATATTCCCAACGCCCTCTCCTCTGATTACCACCCTTTCCTTCCCTCTATCCCCTCTCTCTTATCATCTACCCCCTTCTCTAACCCCCTCATTGACACGCCCCACCCCTCCTCCTCTTTCAGCCAATTACCTGTTCACCCTTACAGTCCCCCCCTCCCCCCACGCATCCTGTGTCGTCACCTTTAAATTCTTATTCACTAACTACACATTCTACACCCTCGCCTCTATTCCCTCAGAGCGAGGGTGCTCTCCACCTGGGTAGCTGTTGCATCTCTTGCACCAGCTGCCTGCTCTGTGCCTGCATGTGTGTGCACATGTGCCTCAGAGCTTCCATGTGTGCAAATGTGCCTCAGAGCGTCCATGTGACACATGTTCCTCGTGGCGTACATGTGCCTCAGAGTGTACATGTACCTCAGAGCGTACATGTGAGCACATGTGCCTAGGAGCATGCATATGTGCACATGTGACTCAGAGCGTACATGTGTGCACAGGTCTTTCAGAGTGTACATGTGTGCACATGTACCTCATAATTGTACTTTTAGCATTGGATTAAAGACAATAATTCAACAAATACACTTTCATGCACCTTATGACACACACACTTACAGGAAACAAGCGAACGCTCGTGATTTCCTTCTGGTACTCATAATGTTAGTGTTTATACAAGATAAGATCAGTGACCATGCAAGAATAATCAGGAGCCGCAGTAGTCCAGGTGTGGGAGCATCCTCCGTGGCCTCACAATTCCCAGGTCCATCCCAAAAATTATATGTACCTCCTTTTTGTATTAAGTCTAATAAACATTTGTTTCTCCTTTCTTTATTCCCTCCATGATTAAGCGTGTACAAATGAAAATTAATTGCTTTATCACTCACACTGGCAGAATAATTCCTGATCAATTCGTACTTGACGATGCGAGCATTAATCAAACAAAGTATTGTGTAGCCAAGATCGTATTTTGGTTTCCTATGAGTTTCTCGTCGCCTCTAAGTAAAAATTATTACCTGGTTTCGCTCACGAGGGGAGAAAATTAGCCCTTTCATCAGTTCAAGATGTGAATGGTGGTTGTCTTCACCACTTCTGCTTCAAGATGATTCCACTTCTTCTTCACACTCACTGCATACGAGTATTTCCTTACATTCTCTCCCATATTAATGTTGCCAACAACAACCTGTGCTCCCTCGTCTTGCTGTTCTTCTCCAGGAAATTAATCTTTAACCAACTTGTGTTTAATACTCTGATTTTTCCTAATTATTGAACAGCTTTAACATACGCTGGGAAGAGTGTTCTGAATGATTCATTGGTTGGATTCTTGAATGCTGTTGTTATATATGATTATGTTGCATATAAAGTTGACATTATTATGTTAATGTGTGTGTTTCAGATGTTAGGGCTGCAGTTACATCCACTACCACGTCCTTTATCACTTTTCTTGGTGGGGTGTGGTTTTCAACTTCTTAACTGTTTTCACATGTTAGTCTCCTTTCCCTTCTCACAACAACATTACTTGACATTTTTGGGAATTAAACTCCAACCACGTGTCCGCTCATTCCTATAGGATGACCAGGTCCTCCTGAAGCATAATGACATCCATCTCGATTCTTATTCTTCTTGTTAGCTTAGCATCATATGCAAACATTGATATGTTTGACAATACTTCCTACTTAAAGGTATTTACATAACTCAGAAAAAGTTGTTATTCCAGTACCGAACCTTGCATAATACCGCTTGCTACTTCCCTCTATACTGACTCTTCATCTCTTTATGATTCTCTGTTTCATATGTCATACTCTCTAACCCAGTCCATTATCTTTAAAATTTATTTTTTTAATTTTTCACCGAGGAACGAGTTTATTGGGTAGCGCCACTCATCTTGTGAGTGGACATACCTCCAAAGTAGCATGTACAACACTCCCCAAAAGGAAGAAAACCCGCTGGGTTGTTCATCCTGTCACTTGTTCCCAGACACAGCTGGGACTTGCTTAACTGTCACAAGTGAACAGCTCCTCAAACAAGAAGATTAACATCTGTCAACCCTTAAAAGCTTACGGTATTTTGCGGGTGCAAAATGGGGGAATCTTTTAAGAACAATATCAATATTTGACAAATAGTGTTTTCCTAACTCAAACAATGTGGGGGTTTATTATTTTACACATATTTCTAATGTCTCTCAGGTGTTCATTTCTCTCAGGTAGTGGTAAAGGTGGTGTCCGTCATTTTCACCACAGATTCTGCAACTTCGCTGATCAACTGTTGTTTAAATCCGTATCTCCATGGATAATTGTATCCAAGACGGATTCTCGCTATTACTGATTCTCTCCGGCGTCGTCCTCCTCTTCGTCCATAATGATTGGGATTCCCAGATGCAACCTTTTACCATCGTACAGATTCACTGGTTTGTGCTTCTATCCTCCTTTCCTCAGCTACCTTGTCACGGTAATGTTGCCTGACAATACCTTTGATTTGTAGTAGAGTCTTGGGTATGAAGTATTCAATATGGTCTTCTTCGGCACCTTCAGCAGCCAGCACATGTGCTCGTTCATTCCCACAGATTCCAACATAGGAAGGGATCCACAGATCCACTTCATGACTCGTCCCTGATTGGTAAGTACTCTCACAGCTCTCTTTATTTCAGCGACTATTGCAAGATTTTCTGCTCGATTTTTACTTTTCAGTGCTGCTTTTGAATCAGTGCAAATCACTGCACCATTAGTGTTCCATTTAAGAAACCTTAACGCCATAACAATGGCAATTAGCTCTCCTTGCGTTGAAGAGGCATGGTTCTCAATAATGCCTTTTCTTTATTTCTGCGTTGGAAAGTATTATCGTTATATAATTACCGTGTATGCTGCAGCAGCCCTGCTATTGACAGGATTAGATGACCCGTCAGTTTAGATTTGATCTTGTTCATCTCCGGCTTCTTTATAAATTTTCCCGAGGTCCTTATGCCTCATTTCTTGTGGTATCATGTTGGATTTTTTCGTTGCCATTTCATTGATGATAATCCTCCATTAATCATCCTCCCAGGGAGGTAACCTCTCTTCAGGCATGAGCTCACGGGCTTCCTCAAGCAGGTGATGTTCTTTGAGATAACAGACTGATCTGTGATGCCATTTTTTGCTTCTCCTGTTTCACCCTGAAAGTAGCACAGAACTCAGTTTTTTTTTTATCAATATCATTGTAATGGAGATCTCTAGCTATCCTTATTGCAAGCTTAGCATTCAGCTCCTTAATTCTGTTTTTAACACTGGGGAGGGACAACTCCTCTCGTAGATTAGATGTTTTGGCAGTTCTTGGAACTCCAAGAATGATTATCATGGCTTCATTTTGAATGCTTTCAAGCCTTTTCATATCGCTTTGGGAGTAGGTGCACAGAACTGGTGCGGCATAGTCTATGACGGAGCGCACATAGGCTGTGTACATCATTTTAAGCACGGTAATAGAGGCTTCATGTCCATTCCAGGTCATAGCTTTCAGTGCCCTGAGTCGACTTTTGTATGTTCCTATGAGTTGATTGAGCTCCTCTTTCTTCCCCTTGTTAGAGCCGACAGTGACACCAAGGTACCTGTAGTGGTCAACCCATTCAAGTGTTACACCATTAATTTGCAGTTCTTCATTTGCTCCCCGCTTGTGACGAGAGTATGCTTTTGTCTTGTTTGTGGAGTGAAACAGAGCTCAATACATTTCTTTCCAAGGAGTTCATTGGAATGTTTAATTTTTCCCAATGTTGGGGCTTGTATTAGGACATCATCTGCATATCCCACTTGTTGTGTTCCTTCCGGAAAATCAATATTTGCAATGGCATTCATAAGTACATTGAATAATATTGGGCTTAAGACTCCGCGTTGGGGGGTCCCGAGTTCCATATTTATTGTTCTGGAGACTGTTCCATTGAAGCAGACCTTGGCTTTCCTCTCTGTGAGATAGTCTTCAACCCATTTCATGAGTCTTCCCTTGACACCCATGCATGCAAGCTCGTCCAGGATCGCATTCCCCTGCGCTTTGTGGAAGGCTCCTTTGATGTTAACAAATACAGAGTACTTAGCTGTGTCATTAGCCAAGTAATTAACTATACAGTTTGCAGTGCTCCGTTCTTTAACAAATCCATTAACCCCCCCCTCCCCTAACCGGCCTATTTTGTGCAGCAGTCAGTTTAGGATGATTCTTTCAAGCATCTTGCAAGTGCATGACACAAGACTGATAGGTCTGTAATTGTCAGGGTCATTGGGCTTCGGTATGGGAACAATTATTGCGTGTTTCCGTTGTGTGGGCAACACTCCACTTAGGATTTATTTGTTAAACAGGTGGAGTAGTGGCTTCCCAGACACTTTACTGGCATCCGTGTCCTGTGCACTCGGCAGGAGAGCATCGTTTAATCTTCCTCCTCTGAGGTGAGTTGGCTGTTCATCACCCAAGACTCTAAGGTCTTCACATCCCCTGACATAGAGTGACAGTTTCCGTCCATTGACATTGGGCTGATGACAGTTGGCTTCAAAGTGTGGGTGCCTGGCATTAAGATCACCGACCAGCAGGGTAGGTTCTTCATTAACAAATTCAGGTAGTGTGTCAAGGTCATTATCTTTCAAGTTACTTCAATGTGCTACGTTTCAGTTTGTATTTCAATCATTTGTGGAGAGCTGTGTCAAAGGATTTTTAATAATCTAAGAAGATACAAAGCACGCTTACTTCTCTCGATCATTCCTAATCTCAGAATCTATGTAGAAAAACTCAAACAATATCGTAAGCCACGATGCCGTTCCATTTCTAAAAAATAGTTCTGTCTCATGCACAAGATTAATGCAATATGGATTGTCCAGTGTAGTCTTATTAATAATTTTCTCTAGCATTTTTCCAAGGTATTAATGTCAGTAATAAGTATTTGTTGTTATAGACAGACCTCGTGTCTTCCTCTTTTCGTGAATATGAACACGACGTTTGTAGTCTTCCGAGTATCCACAAATTCCTATTTACACAGCATCTCTGCCGCTTAATTTAATATCTGCAGCGATATCTGTACTGTTGTTGCTGCTTTGCTTTCCTATAATTTCTCTGGTGCTTCTTTTCCTCTTCTTTACTTACAACAATATTTTTCTAGGTACTTCCCTAGTGTTTTTAGCCCTTATGGAATCTCTTCATCGCGATCGGCTCGACGATAGTTTCATGAAATAGGCTGACTTATTCAGTGTAGTTCCTGTCACCATAAGGATATCTCCATCTTTTATTTTTCTAGTAACTTCGACTTTATCCACTATATTATTTTTAACCTCACATGTCGACCAATCGACCCTTCGACCAATCATCAGCCAGATACCCACACCCACATACAGACTGGTTAAGCGAATCAAGTGCCTGCTGACTCCTTATGTGCCTTGTGTTTTTAGCCTGAAGTCTCCACAGGAATTCGTTGACTTACTGCGGGGAGCACGGGACACATGAATAAGAGCCTCACTGAATGTGGAGACGCTGTTCACCAACGTGCCTGTGGTCGAAACAATCAGGATGATGATGGACAGAGTGTATCGTGATCTGGCTTGCACCCCTCTAGACGTACTAGAGAGCATACTGAGGAAGTTACTCAAATCCTGCACTAAAGAGGCACCCTTCTTGAGTCCCAATGGGCAAATGTATAATCAAATAGATGGGGTTGCCATGGGTTCTCCCCTTGGTGTCCTGTTTGCTATGTGGGTACCATAGAGCAGTGGGTCTTAGTTGACATGGACTTGAAACCTGCCATATACTGCAAGTACGTTGACGATCTTTTTATGCAGGTACCTGATGTCAGACATCTGCAGCTGCTGTAGGGGGCATTCGAGCAAAATTCGGTGTTAAGTTTCACTTACGAGATGGAGAGTGATGGGAAGCTGCCCTTTCTAGATGAAACAGTCGCGGAAAGGAATGGTTGCTTCCACACTGCAGTCTTCACTAAGGAAACGAACATAGAAATGTGCTTTAATGCCAATAGTGACTGCCCAGACAGGTACAGGAGGAGTGTTGTCAACGCTTATGTCGACCGTGCTCTCACTCACAGCTCTGGTTGGCAGCAGGTCAATGAAGAACTCTGTAGGGTAAGGCCGGTTCTAGTCAACAATGGCTTCTCTAACTGTTAAAGACGTCATAAAAAGAAAGGTGAAACGCCATGCAACCTCTGAAAAGTAAGCTAACACAACACTTGTACCCCTGTATTAAACTGTTTTCAGGAACTTCTATTCGACGGCTCATAAAATGGAGGAAAGTGTCCTGAAAGATGTTATTAATAGGAACGTTATACCTACAGACAAAAATCAGAAGATACATTTGACAGTTTACTAGAAAAATTAGAAAACGGCCAACCTACTCATGAAGAACTCTCCAGACACTAAACAGAGCGCCTTGAAAGAAATCAACGTCGTCTATGCCTTCACATCTCCACTTGGGGACTGTCAGCTTCAAAGATCTCAGTATTTAGGCAAGACAACAACGTCTCTTTCTAGGTGATTAACAATGCACAAACGACAGGGCTCCATCAAGGAGCATATAATCTCCTCACACATCCAGATCAACTCTAGAGATATCTTAAAAAGCAACTCAGAAATTATCGATAGATACAGCGACAACAGGAGGCTCGACATCAGCAAGGCCCTACACATCAAAAATTTAACAGCTGCAGTCAATAGTCAATTAACACATAATTACACTCTACCCACTTCAAGAACTCGAACCAACACAGAAGCAAGAAGAGAAAATAAGAAATGTGCCCAATGATTCGTTTTCGGACTGTAAAACTATATTTACCAAATGATTACCCATTGGTTTCAGTTCAATCAACTCACCCAAAAACAAATAAAGATATATGTGTGTATATATATCTTTCTCCTCACAAGATGCCTATCTCTCCCTAAGTTGACCTACTTTCTGAGATGTTCTCCATCCTACAGCAGCCCTAACTTAAATGTGTATGACACCCTTCTGAGGTCCATGCTGGTGAAAGTCCTGAACCTGCCATTGGACGACTCTCACTGGGAGCAAGCAAGCCTTCCTGTAAGACTCGGCGACCTTGGTGTCCGCACAGCCTCTCAAATTGCTCTATTAGCCTTCCTTTCCTCCTCCCATGCATCGCACGACCTCGTCAGAGATATCTTACCTGCAACCCTGAGAGATTCAGCAGGAATACACAATCCTGCTTTCACTGAATATTCAAATCAGTGGGATGTTCTTGCAGCCCCAGCAACCATTATAGAGCCAACAAAACAACACAAACAGTCCGGCTGCGACCACCCTCTAGTGGAAAAGTAGCTGATGCCTTGCTCAGCGCCGCAACATCAGACAAGGAGAAAGCCCGCCTAAGAGCAGTGCATGCCCCACATGCAGGAGACTTCCTCCTGGCAGTACCCATGTCAGCAATGGCCACGCGCCTAGATCCAGAATCCCTTCGTGTAGTAGTGGCCCTCTGCCTTGGTGCCCCAATTCACACTGAATACAAGTGTATTTGCAACAGGGTGGAAGCAGACCAATACGGACTGCATGGGTTGCATAGCGGAAGCACAAAGGGCTGGCATGCAAGATACAACGAGGTCAATGACATCATCAAGAGAAGCCTCATCTCAGCTAGGTGCCCAGCAGAGAGAGAACCTCGCATCCTAGGGCTCCAAAACCCGGATTTCCCTGCACTTCGCCCTGATGGAATCACCATATACTCCTGGAAGGAGGGTAGACAGTTGGTGTGGGACTACACATGTGTATCCACCCTGGCTGACACCTATGTACACTTCGGTGCTGATCAAGCAGGTGGGGCGGCCAACCATAGGGAAACAGCAAAATCACTCAAGTACAGGCGACTGGAAGGTCAATACCTCTTTGTTCCCATAGCGTCTGAGACGCATGGCCCCTGGGGCAAGAGAGCCTTGGGATTTCTCAAGGAATTGGGCTCCAAGCTAATTGACGTCACCAGAGACCCAAGGGCTTCCAGTTTTTTGTTTCAGCGCCTCAGTGTGGCGATCCATAGGGGAAATGCCTGTTGCGTCCTCGGTTACTGTCCGGAAGCAGAGGAGCTTCAAGAGATACATAACCTTTAGGCATTTTTTGTATCAACCAATGTATGTCTTGTAACCTTTAAATACACAATAAAGCAAAAAAAAAAAAGTAAAGGGGTGGTAGGAGAAAAGCACACAGAAACTGTATTGGAGGGGACCTTCATTCCCTCTAATGCGTTATGTGTGGTTTCCTCCGAGGCTATGGGTCCCCCTTCTTCCAGCCAGAGGTGGTACTCACTTCCCTAATAAAAAAAAATAAAAAAAAAAATATGTATTATGATGATAATCTCTTTCAAGAAAGATTGAGCCTGCTCTTCCCTACATGAAGTTACTTATATACATACAACAATAAGATGCTACCTTCAAGATACGTCTACCAGTAGCACAAAACGTTTTGACCAGGAGGCAAACGTACCCTAAACTCCCCCCCTACTCCACACTCCCTCCATGCCGGCTCGCCACCGTCATCAACCAGCAAACTACCATTCCCAGCCTGCCTGCTTCTGATTGGTGACCCGCCGACTGCACACCTGCACCTCAGCACCTTCTACCAAGTCGATGTCTGGGCTTGAACCAGCCATTGAAGTTAGAATATCTTGTGCTTTCAAGCTGTGAACAACTAACTGATATACGCTCTGTCTATCAGGTGGATGTTTCTCAGCTAGTGCTTTATTCTCAGCACCTGCTTATTTCATTTTGTCTTTATATTATAGAGTAACGTCATCCCTGTTCTTAATTTTTATGTTATATTTTTTTACTTGTTTGTTTGCACTGTACATAACCAAGGGATTCTTTTGTTCATAACTTTGTTTTCAATTTAATTAAAGTTTCATTGTTCATACTATGTGTTTTGTGTGTATTCCCTTACTCTACCACAGACAACTGCCAAGCAGTCGATCTTTTTTCTTCTTTAATGTGATAGGCATTGACTCCACCCTTTAAGAGGACTGCCGAACATCTACACTCCTTTTCTCGTCACATTTAATGGGGGCCTGTCCTAGGAGCTTCACTCAGGTACTAGTACTAGAACATCAATTTGTGGTAAGCGTACTTGGCTTTGATACAGTTGCTTTTCAATATTTTCATTATTTTTAATATTTATATGGTGCTGTGTGTATTGTGCATTCCGAGGGTAACATATTGTGAGTGTTGGATAACTTTGGATTACGTGGTGACTGTAGGCCGCAGTCATTCTCTTAATTGGTCGTCCATCCCTCAGTGTTATTACTCGTGTTTTCCACCTTTTGTCCCTAGGATATTTCTCAATCTCAGACAGATCATCATTTTGGTACCCTGGTACTTTGATTTGTCTTCGGGTCAAAGCACCCTCTCTTCTGCAATCCGACCGAAGGAGGATACAGAGGGCCATAGTTCCTCAAGCACGGACTAAGTTGCTGAGTTGGGACCTCAACAACAGTTCTCGTCACCAGTTGACACTCGCACCCCTACACGTCAGTCAGAGATGATAATATTTACTTAGTTAGGGAATTAGCTTTCTTTTTTCAGAACCCAAAGTTCGCTAATTCTGTAAGTATCATATTTCATTTGGTGGGAAAACCCTTGCTTCTGTCCTATAGAGACTCGGCAAGGTACCCTACATTCTTGGACTACCTTATTCACTTTTGAAACAATTAAATGTTTCATTTGTTTTAGAAACTATCGGTTTCATTTATTTAGTAGGATTTTCTTGCCCTTATTCTCTTACATTGAGTATCGGGTACAAGATTTCCTGCGCTTTTGATTGACTAATAATTTAGCATACTAAAATTAACGTTAATTGTTACCGATTAAAATTCCACAGGATAGTTACCAGTTGCCACGTCATCCTGTTACTGACACTTACCATATTACAAGTATATTCGTTGTACATTTATTTGCTATTTTCAACATGTTTCGTCTCCAAGCTTTTCGTAACGATCCAGCAGGTGAAATAGGGAACTTAATTCGTGCCAAGAAGACCGAATTACAAACTCTTGCACACAAGTATCAACTAGATGTTCCCCATGGAGCCAACAAAAATGACTTGCACAATTTACTATTGGTTCACCTCTTAGATGAAGGGAAGATTGACTCTGAAACTCACGAAAATTATTCTGTTGCAGATAAACATGCTCTGGCAGCTATAAAATTGAAGCTCGAACTAGCAAACATTGAGTGACAAAAAGAAGCTCTCCAAATATGGGAACGCGAGATGGCCCTAAAGAAGGAAGAGGCTGCTATAAGGAAAGAAGAACAAGAACGTGAGGCGGCCATAAAGAAAGAACAACAAGAACGCGAGATGGCCCTCAAAGAACGTGAGGCCACCCTACTCCGTGAGCGTAAGCGAGAGCAGCTTGAAGCAAGAAAACGTAACCTGGAGATGCAACGAGAGTACAGTAAACAGCAAGCTGATAGTGCTCTCGAATATCGTCGACAAGAACTCGCTTTGGAAACTACACACCACACTCAGCGCCAACAAGCTACCGCTAATCTTCCCGTAAGTTTCAATGTCTCCCATGCAAGTAAGTTAATGCCACCATTCGTTGAGACAGAGATCGATGTATTTTTCACCACTTTTGAGACCCTAGCTAAAAAACTTAGCTGGCCTGCAGATCAATGGTCTACCCTTCTCAGAGTGCATCTCACAGGTAGAGCTGCAGTTACTCTCAGTACCTTAGCCTGAGCCTGAGCTTAGCCTTAGCCCATACATGTACTTAGCGTACATGTATGCACATATGCCTCAGAGCGAATATGTGTGAACATGTGCCTCAGATGATACTTGTGTGCACATGTGACTCAGATCTTACATGTGTACACACATCTCTCAGAGCGTACATGTATGCACATATGCCTCAGAGCGTACATGTGTGCACATGTGCCTCAAATGATAACTGTGTGTACATGTGCCTCAGAGCGTACATGTTTACATATGTGCCTCAGAACGTTCATGTGTGCACATGTTATAATTAACTGACACTACTAATCCGTAGTTTAGTATCACAGAATTTATTGCATCATTAACTTCCCATTAAAAAATTAATTTTGGGTTAAAAAAATAACAGATGTTCTCGTGCCATCCCCTAGTGAATATATCACTTACTATTTCAAAGTTTGTAGATTTAACATATAAGTCATCATAAACAACTAATATATGTGATGTGTCCTCTGTATCACGATCGTCTAAAGGGTTTACAATTTCAGAGTACTATCATCTTATGTCTAAGGAGTGGGTTAGCTTTTAACTCTTTATATCCACTTCCACACATAATTCTTTTAGCAAAATTCTGTTGATATTTCTCTATTATTTTAGAACATAAATAGCTCTTCCCACCATTTGGAAATCCAGCAATAATAATTCTTCATGGCTCGCTAAATATATTCAACTGGAGTTCAGTAATAACTTTTTTCTGCCCTTCCATGATGCTGGGATTCCATAGACTAACTACCAATATATAAAGAAATGGTTATTTAAACAAAATGTACATTCAAGTTTTTTATTTAAAAAAAAAATAACATTACATAAAATCATAGACATAAACATTTTAACATAGACAATAAATCATATACATTAAATCATAGACATTTGAACATAGACAATTGAACATAGCCAATACAGTAACAAAATAACGTAGACTTTACAATCCCTTAGTTATTATTAGGGAACAATTGCTGAGCAGTTTTATCCTGCTTATCCCAAAGATTAAAAATGGGGAATAATGGACGTCTTGATGGGGGATTATCTACAATTACTCTTTCCACTACATGCACCTCTTCCTCTACCTGTACCTCGCGCTCTGGAATATCTGGGAGACCGTAAGCTAGAGACTGTTGGACTAATTAGGTATCTCTTGTCATCAAAAGCTGAAAGGCCGCGCTTAGTTGTTTTACATATACACATCTGCCCGTTAACGTTACGAATAGACCGGGATACAAAATTAAATGTTGTGTTTGTCTGTAATGTGTTTTGAAAAGATGCATGTGCTATTTTCTTTTGTTGATGATAAGGAATCCTTTTGCATTTACATAAATGTTCATTATCAGGAGTCAGGAATGAATAAGTTTTAGGCTTGAGTGCAATTAATTCTCTTATTATTTTTTTCTCTACTTCTGACTTGAGGACTCCTAGTTCACCTTTACGAGTAGCTGAGTACATGGGATGGTCTTTGTCGAAATTTCTGACATTCATATAATTTACTTGAGGATCTTTTGTCATTTCCTGGAATGCATCTTTACAGGCTTAAGTAAATATGATCGAGTCTGTATCAGTATAGATTAGCCTAGCTCTTTCCCCATAATCGGCTTTAACTACATTATACCAAAACTAATATAAACGTCTCCTTGCTATCTGTAAGATCTGATAACTCATGTAAGAAGGAGTGGTGACTTTAAGTTTATCTTTCATAACAGTACAGAGAACCCGATCTGGACCTAGAGATATAGCTCGTTTATACAATGAGTTTCTTGCATGAACTAAGAATGGAAATTTTGACGTTACTAGATGGTGGGTATTCGCATACCTAGAAATAC
The DNA here is from genome assembly GCF_040958095.1 of Procambarus clarkii. Taxonomy (NCBI): domain Eukaryota; kingdom Metazoa; phylum Arthropoda; class Malacostraca; order Decapoda; family Cambaridae; genus Procambarus; species Procambarus clarkii. The sequence continues at coordinate 31,141,838 of NC_091203.1, read as the reverse complement.
TTGTCATCGATTTCCGTACAGACTATTACTTATGAGTTTAAAGGATTTTCCTTAACTTTACAGGTCATATTGGCTCGTTCCTGTATGTTTGTTGAAAAGAAATCTTTTAAATAGGGAGCCTGTTTAAATAATAGATTGTTTTTACTCTTTCAACTTCTAATCCTAGGTATAATAGCAATGAATGAAATTTAAGGCGTACTAAATAGTCTTTCTGGGGCAAATGTGAAGCAATTAATTTAGTATTCTTAGGTGGGAGCTTACGTTTTTCTTTAATAAGGGATGTTCTTACTTTACTCTGACGAAAACTCGTCAATTATATTCGTATAAGACAGTACAAGGGGCAGATCATCAGTGCATCTAGCTACCTCGAGAGACACATTTTTTGTATCACATAAAATACAGTAGCCTTTGTCTTGATTACAGGGGATATGTTCTAACCCTTGCCCTAATTTTGTATCACGCTCAAGGTCTGTTAACTGCCTAATCCCTCCTTGGAGAAGTAATTCAGCCATGCACGCTGCATGTAAGCTGTTAAAGTCAAGATACAAATTGTGAGTATCTTCATCTGAGCTGGGGTTAGGTGTGGTGTGCTCATTTATAGCCTGTGTGAATTGTCGTATTGAAGATGTGAACCCCCCCTCTAAGATTTTTTCTCAACAAATCATATGTATTCTGATCATAAACATAATATTGTACAACTTCAGATTTAAATAAGAAGGCGACCCAAGCGTAACTAGGCAGTGAGACGTAGAAAACAATGTCTAGTTTATATATTTCCTAGTTGAAATATGTTTTGATGTGCACCAAAGAGTAAATATATCAACCAACATACCTACGTCAACTTTTAAATACAAGAGATAATCCTTAATGTTTGCACTGTTGCCTAAATTGAATACTTCAAGAGCATTGTCGTAATCATCTGAGGACAGAGGATCGTCACGTAATGCATTGTAAAACTTATCGCGAGAAGGGAGCTGAGGTTCGTGTAATACAGCTATCGATGAAATGTAATCATAGCACAGACTTTGTTTACCTTTTATTAACAGAGCTTTAGCCTCATCAGATACGCCGCTTTATATATGCTTAGTATACTTGGTCGGTTTCTTACTGTTAACGTGCTTGGTTGCTAAGGTTCCTAATGGCCCGTTAAGGAGAGCTAGTTTATCTAGGAATTTAAGATTACCTATTATGACATGCATAAATTTAAGGCCTTCCATGGAAAGGATTTCAACATTGCGGTGAGGATCTTTAGGTAGTTCTTTAAGTATAATTCCCAGATCGTAGGCTGTATTATAGGAAAATGTGGTTAATTTAAGTACCTACGAGCATTCTTACATTGTAAATTACAACGTGCACAATATGCGCCAAGATAGTGATTATTTTGTATAGTATTTTTATGGTGCCTATGTTTATCTTTCCTATTCTTGAAATTTTGATGACACAACTGACAAGTATTTTGTCTCTGGAACATCCTTTCCTGCTCTCTAGACAAGTTTTTAGGGAAGTTGTGGAGCTGAGCATAAATAGTTTTCCATGAGACTTCTAGTGTGGTAATAAAATGATTAACTGCATCTGGTCCTACGTATGAAAAAGTTTCAACGACATTAAATTCTCGGTCTAATATCATGTAAGCATATGCAATGGCTTTATGGCTACTTTCAATCATGCCTCAATGATTTTGACTGTCTAAAAGGCATTCGAAGTCGTAGTATGCGGTGTGAGTCAGACTGTATGTTCTCCCATAATTTTTAAATATTATTTTCGCATTGGGATTATAGAAAGAGAATACTTGGGATACAGTGCATGACTCTTCGTGAGTCTTAATCTCAGCTGGGAGAGCGTGTAATAAACATATATGGCAGAATTTATGAGTGTTAGGAATCCTTTCGGAGTGGTTGTTAATATTCTTTGCAAATATATCGAAATCTTTAATCAAGCAGAGATGCTTGCCTTCTATTAATGACAGAGGGACTTTATCGGCATACTTTTCTTGGCTTTTCCTAGCTAAACTAGTAACGATTACTTTCATGAGTTACAGTGTAAATATATAAATGCTTATTTTATTTAACTTTTCAATTTTCCTAAGATTATCAAACGATATGGGGAAATTGATATCATCAGCCCATACTACGAATCTTCTACAGCATCGAATTTTTTTGTAATGATGCCTGACGTTATTCGTGGTTCAACCCAATGCTAACTTTTATACGCAGCAATGCATTGCAACAAACACTCGTCTCCTTCGCTTTCGGGGATAAAAACTGTCTCTACCCTTCAATTTAGCAGGATAAGATACATAAGATCCTAGGTGCATTGGGTGGCGGATATATGAGAAATTATTGGCGAAGCCTGATATTGAATGAATTCTTACTCTAGGGGATTGAACGTTTTTAAGGTAATCGTCGATTTTAGTCGTCATTTCGTCGACCCAAGAATTAACAAGAACCTCGACCTCTTCCTGGGTAACAGTCTGCGTTTCGCTCCTAATTGAGAACACTTCATTTAATATTTCTAATTCATTGTCGGCAGGATTAAGGTTTTACAAAATTAGGCTTATTCCGGGTAAATATGAAATGAGGGAGGGAATTCTTCCTGTATTTCTCTGAACTGATTGTTTATGAATTCTATAAAATATTCCCAATACGTACTAATATATATTATAGGGTTAGCATCTAATTTGGCAAGAATGGAGAATGAATGTCTTGAGAAAGCACCTTCAAAATGGTCAATGACCTCTAAGACCTGAGGAACAACTTGAGCTGTGTCATCTACCTCAGATGAATCTGAAGCAATGACTTCTTCTCCATCGGATGATGAAATATCTTGAATAGGGGGTTGATTGTCTTCTTCATCTGCGGACGACTGTAGATTACCGTCTGGGGTATCTTCTAGGTCCTGAGAATGAGGGGGTTGACTGTGAATAGGAGTGCTCCACTTAGAGGGTTAGGTTGAATCAGTGAGAGAGTAATTTTCTGTAATAATATATAATTTTAGTAAAGAATAAACATTAAGAGGAAACAAAGTTTGAAAATAACATTTGAAACATAAATAAATGATAAATTCATAACACCACACCACTACACTAGGGTACTACACTACACCAGGCTACTACACCTCACCACTACACCATACCAGGCTACTACACCACACCAGGCTACTACACCACACCACTACACCAGGGTACTATACTATACCAGGCTATTACACTACACCAGGAAACTACACTACACCAGGCTACTACACCACACCACTATACCAGGTTACTACACCACACCACTATACCAGGTTACCACACCACACCACTGTACCAGGGTACTACACCACACCACTACACCAGCCTACTACACCACACCACTATACCAGGCTACTACACACCACTATACCAGGCTACTACACACCACTACAACAAGCTACTACACCACACCACTACACCAGGGTACTACACCACACCACTATACCAGGGTACTACACCACGCCACTAAACCAGGCTACTACACCATGCCACTACACCAGGCTACACCACACCACTACACCAGGGGACTACACCACCCCTCTATACCAGGCTACTACACCATGCCACTATACCAGTGTACTACACCACACCACTATACCAGGGTACTACACCACACCACTACCAGGGAACTACACCACACCACTATACCAGGCTACTACACCACACCACTATACCAGGATACGCCACACCACTCTACCAGGGTATTACACCATAACACTATACCAGGGTACTACACCACACCACTACCAGGGAACTACACCGCACCACTATACCAAGTTACTATACACCACACCACTACACCAGGCTACTACACCATGCCACTACACCAGGCTACTACACCATGCCACTACACCAGGCTACTACACCACACCACTATATAAAGCTACTACACTACACCATTACACCAGGCTACTACACCACACCACTATACCAGGGTACTACACCATACCACTATACAACACCACTACACCAGGCTACTGCACCACACCACTATACCAGGGTACTACATTTCACCAGGCTACTACACTACACTAGGCTACTACATTACACCACTTTACCAGGGTACTACACTATACCAGGTTACTACACTGCACCACTATACCAGGCTACTACCCACACCTTTACACCAGGGTACTACACTACACCAGGCTACTACACCACACCACTATTCCAGGGTACTACACTACACCAGGCTACTACACCACACCACTACACCAGGGTACTACACTACACCAGGCTACTACACCACACCACTATTCCAGGGTACTACACTACACCAGGCTACTACACCACACCACTACACCAGGGTACTACACTACACCAGGCTACTACACCACACCACTATACCAGGTTATTACACCACACCACTATACCAGGGTACTACACCACTATACCAGGGTACTACACCACACCACTATACCAGGGTACTACACCACACCACTATACCAGGTTATTACACCACACCACTATACCAGGGTACTACACCACTATACCAGGCTACTACACCACACCACTATACCAGGTGACTACACCACACCACTGCATCACACCAGGCTACTACACCACACCACTACACCAGGGTACTACACTACACCAGGCTACTACACCACACCACTATTCCAGGGTACTACACACCACTACACCACACCAGGCTACTACACCACACCACTATACCAGGGTACTACACTATACCAGGTTACTGCACCACACCACTATACCAGGGTACTACACCACATCACTACACCAGGGTACTACACTACACCACTATACCAGGGTACTACACTGTACCAGGTTACTACACCACACCACTACACCAGGGTACTACACTACATCAGGCTACTACACTACACCAGGCTACTACACCACACCACTATACCAGCGTACTACACTATACCAGGTTACTACACCACACCACTATACCAGGGTACTACACCACACCACTACACCATACCACTACACCAGGGTACTACACCACACCACTACTTGGGATACACTACACAAGGGCACCACACCACACCACTATACCAGGTTACTACACCACACCACTTCACCAGGCTACTACACCACATCACTACACCAGGGTACTACACCACACCACTACACCAGGGTACTACACGACACCACTACACCAGGGTACTACACCACACCACTATACCAGGGTACTACACCACACCACTATACCAAGGTACTACACCACACCACTTCACCACACCAGGCTACTACACCACACCACTACACCATGGTACTTCACTACACCAGGCTACTACACCACACCACTATACCAGGCTACACCACACCACTACACCAGGGTACTACACCACTATACCAGGCTGCTACACCATGCCACTATACCAGTGTACTACACCACACCACTACCTGGGAACTCCACCACACCACTATACCAGGCTACTACACAACACCACTATACCAGGCTACTACATCGCACCACTATACCAAGTTACTATACACCACACCACTACTCCTGGCTACTACACTATGCCACTACACCAGGCTACTACACCACACCACTATACCAGGCTACTACACCACACCACTATACAGGGTACTACACCACACCACTATACCAGGCTACTACACCACTCCACTATACCAGGGTACTACACCACACCACTGTACCAGGCTAGTACACCACACCATTACACCAGGCTACTACACCACACCACTACACCAGGGTACTACACTACACCAGGCTACTACACTACACCAGGCTACTACATCACACCACTATACCAGGGTACTACACTACACCAGGCTACTACACCACACCACTTCACCAGGCAACTTCACTACACCAGGCTACTACACCACACCACTATACCAGGGTACCACACTACACGAGGCTACTACACCACACCACTTCACCAGGCAACTACACTACACCAGGCTACTACACCACACCACTATACCAGGGTACCACACTACACCAGGCTACTACACCACACCACTACACCAGGCTACTACACCACACCACTGCACCAGGCTACTACACCACACCACTATACCAGGTTACTACACCACACCACTACACCAGGTTACTACACACTACTACACCAGGGTACTACACCACACCACTACACCAGGGTACTACACCACACCACTACACCAGGTTACTACACCACACCACTACACCAGGTTACTACACACTACTACACCAGGGTACTACACCACACCACTACACCAGGGTACTACACCACACCACTACACCAGGGTACTACACCACACCACTACACCAGGATACTACAACACACCACTTCACCAGGGTACTACACCACACCACTACACCAGGCTACTACACCACACCACTATACCAGGTTACTACACCACACCACTACACCAGGTTACTACACACTACTACACCAGGGTACTACACCACACCACTACACCAGGGTACTACACCACACCACTACACCAGGGTACTACACCACACCACTACACCAGGGTGCTACACCACACCACTACACCAGGGTATTACACCACACCACTACACCAGGGTACTACACCACACCACTACACCAGGGTACTACACCACACCACTACACCAGGGTACTACACCACACCACTACACCAGGTTACTACACCACACCACTACACCAGGTTACTACACACTACTACACCAGGGTACTACACCACACCACTACACCAGGGTACTACACCACACCACTACACCAGGGTACTACACCACACCACTACACCAGGGTACTACACCACACCACTATACCAGGTTACTACACCACACCACTACACCAGGTTACTACACACTACTACACCAGGGTACTACACCACACCACTACACCAGGGTACTACACCACACCACTACACCAGGGTGCTACACCACACCACTACACCAGGGTACTACAACACACCACTACACCAGGGTACTACACCACACCACTACACCAGGGTACTACAACACACCACTACACCAGGGTACTACACCACACCACTACACCAGGGTACTACACCACACCACTACACCAGGTTACTACACACTACTACACCAGGGTACTACACCACACCACTACACCAGGGTACTACACCACACCACTACACCAGGGTACTACACCACACCACTACACCAGGGTACTACACCACACCACTACACCAGGGTACTACACCACACCACTACACCAGGGTACTACAACACACCACTATACCAGGGTACTACATGTTTGTTCATGTACCTCAGAGCGTACATGTGTGCACATGTGCCTAAGAGCTTAGTTGTGTGCACTTTTGCCTCAGAACGTACATGTGTGCACATTTGCCTCAGTAAATCCATGTGTGCACATGTGCCTCAGAGCGTCCAAGTGTGCACATGTGACTCAGAGCGTCCATGTGTGCACATGTGCCTCAGAGCGCCTATATGTGTAATGTGTGTAGCCTAAGAATGTCAATATTTGCTCAAGTGTCTCAGAGTACATGTGGGTACATGTGCCTTAGAGTACATGTGCCTCAGAGCGTCCATGTGTATACATGTGACTCAGTGCCTACAATAGTGCACATGTGCCTCTGAGTGTTAATTGTAGTTTTAACATTGGATTAAAGACAATAATTCTACACATACACTTTCATGCACCCTATGTAGTTAAAGACCCATACACAGGCGCGCGCGCGTGCACACACTTACACGAAACACACGAACACAGGTGATTTCCTTCTGGTAATCATAATGTTAGTGTTTATACAAGATAAGATCAGTGACCATGCAAGAATAATCAGGAGCCGCAGTAGTCCAGGTGTGGGAGCGTCCTCCGCGGCCTCACACTCCGCAGGTCGAATCCTTCACGCACTTTGAGCTCTTATTTTTGTTGAACTCCTAACAAGTTATACATATGTCATTACATCTAACATGCTTAAACGTATTATTATTATTATTTCTTAAGTGTTATTATTTATTATTATCATTTATATGTACAGTTGAAGGGAAAGAAAATGTAAAGTTTAATAACGTGCATCTATATACGAAAATTTTATTAAATAAATTCAGATTGAAAGAGATTACAGAACAATTGGTTATGTTTGAGAGGAACATCACTCAGAGTCACGGTACTGAGTAGAAAGTCATGACTTGGTTATTTTAGCGTTTCTCACCATCTTTAAGTCAAATGTTTACTTCGTTCTGTCTACGGGAGTGAGATTCAGCTCTAGAGCTCCGCCTCATAGTTATTGTTCTTGTTGCATTATTCCACATATGTGCACATGTATCTCAGAGCGTACATGTGTGCTCATGTACCACAGAATGTAAATGTGCACACACATGCCTCAGAGCGTACATGTGTGCACAGTTGCCTCAGAGCATACATGTGTGCACTGGTGCCTCAAAGCGTATATGTGTGTGAACATCTGCTTTACAGCGTACAAGTATGCACATTTGCCTCAGGGCGTATATGTGTGCAATGTGCCTCAGATCACATATGTGTGCACATGTGTCTCGGTGTACATGTGTGCTCAAGTGCCTCAGAACGTGCAAGTGTGCACATGTGACTCAGAGCGTACTTGTGTGTACAGGTGCCTCAGAGTGTACATGTGTGAACATGCGCCTCAGAGCGGACATGTGTGCACATGTGCCTCAGAGCAAACATGTGTACACACATCTCTCAGGGCTTACATGAGTGCACATGTGCCTCAGAGCGTATATGTGTGTACATGTCCTTCAGAGCATACATATTTGCATCTGAACCTCAAAGCGTACATGTGTGTGCACATATTCCTCAGAGTGGAAATGTGTGGACATGTACCTCAATAGAACGTAAATATGCCTCAAAGCGTACATGTGTGCACATGTGCCTCAGAGCGAACATGTGTGCATATGTGCCTCAGAGCTTACTTGTGTGTTCATGTGCCTCAAAGCGGACATGGTTGCACATGTGCCTCAGATGATACTTGTGTACACACATCTCTCAGAGCGTACATGAGTGCACATGTGCCTCAGAGCGTACATGAGTGCACATGTGCCTCAAAGCGTACATGTGTGCACATGTGCCTCAGAGCGAACATGAGTGCACATGTGCCTCAGAGCGTACATGAGTGCACATGTGCCTCAGAGCGTACATGAGTGCACATGTGCCTCAGAGCGTACATAAGTGCATGTGTGCTTTTGATGATAATTGTGTGCACATGTGCCACAGAGCGTACATGTGTGCACATGTGCCTTTAGATGATACTTGTGTGAACATGTGCCTCAGAGCGTACATGTGTGCATATGTGCCTCGGAACGTTCATGTGTGAATGTGTGTCTCAGAACGTACATGTGTGCACAGGTGCCTCAGAGCGTCTATATGTTCACAGTTGCCTCAGACCAGTAAATTGTCCTTGTCACGGTAAAATCTCCAGGAAGATAATTTGGCGTACTCCATTATCGCCTATTGTACTCATTCACTTCTATGTAATCAAGAACTGCAGCCAAGAACAATAACAACAACAACAGCTACTTCCAGACATCTAGACAGAACTACCAGTCTCCTCCCTTCACGGCCTGTCACCCCACCTAGCACCTGGGTCGCTGGGAGGCCATGCCCTCCCAAACAAGCAGTTAAAGGAGCCGGGTCATAGTTAAAGAAGACATCAGCGCCATCTGCTCGGCCGATATTCTGTATAAATAGGGCTACCAAGCTCTCCAAGATTCAGATTACTCCTGTGTGCTCAACTGAGTAGACCCGTTGACACATCTCGGTGTGGTAACGGATTTAGTCAGACTAGCAAACAGCATTCTGCACCATATTTTATTTTGCATCTTAACGTAATGTAAATTTGATTGTTCATCTTGTTTGTTTGTTCGTACATGTGTGCATATGTGCCTCAGTGTTAATTGTACTTTTTGCATTGGATTACTCTACAATAACTCTACATATACACTTTATTGCCCTTATGTAGTTAAAGAACAGATACACAGGTGCGCGCGCGTGCACACACTTACACGAAACACACGAACACACGTGACTTCCTTCTGGTAATCATAATGTTAGTGTTTATACAAGATAAGATCAGTGACCATGCAAGAATAATCAGGAGCCGCAGTAGTCCAGGTGTGGGAGCGGCCTCTGCGGCCTCACACTCCGCAGGTCAAACCCAAGATTTATGTGTTGCTCCTTTTTATTGCTTAATTATTATTATTATTAATATTTTTATTATTATTATTATTATTATTATTTCTTTATTAGTATTATTATTATTGTTATTTCTTTATTATTATTATTTATTATTATAAATTTTTATTATTATTATTTATTATTATAAATTTTTATTATTATTATTATGTTCAGTTGAAAGGGAGATAATATTTAATTTTTTGTTTAATAACATGAATAAAAGTACGAAAATTCTATTATTTCAATTCAGTTTCAAGTAGATTGCAGAACAATTCGTTATGTTTGAGAGGAACATCACTCAGAGTCACTGTATTAAGTAGAAAGTCATATCTTGGTTACTTAAGCGTTTCTCACCATCTTTAAGTCAAATGTTTACCTCGTTCTGTCTACGGGAGTGAGATTCAGCTCTAGAGCTCCGCCTCATAGTTATTGTTCTTGTTGCATTTATTCTACATATATGGACATGTGTCTCAGAGCATACATGTGCCTCAGAGCATACATGTGCCTCAGAGGGTACATGTACCTCAGAGCATACATATGTGGGAATGTACATCAGAGAGTACGTGTGTGCACATGTGACTCAGCATATATGTGTACACACATGCCTCAGACCGTACATGGGTGCACAGGTGCGTTAGAGCGTACATGTGTGCACATGTGCCTCAGATGATACTTGTGTGCACATATGCCTCAAGGCGTACATGTGCGTGTGCACATGTGCCTCAAAGCTTACATGTGTATACACAGACATCAGAGCGTACCTGTGTTTATAGGTGCCTCAGAGCGTACACATGTGCCTCAGAGTGGACATGTGTGCACATGTGCCTCAGAGCATACATTAAATTTTTTTTTAAATTTTGCCCCGAGGGGCGAGTTTATTGGGCAGCGCCACTCATCTTGTGAGTGAACATACCGCCATAGCAGAATGTACAACACTCCCCAATAGGAAGAAAACCCGCTGGGTTGTTCATCCTGTCACTTGTACCCAGACACAGCTGGGACTTGCTTAACTGTCTCAAGTGAACAGCTCCTCAAACAAGAAGATTAACATTTATCAACCCTTAAAAGCTTACGTTATCTTGCGGGTGCAAAATGGGGAAATCTTTTAAGAACAGTATCAATATTTGACAAATAGTGTTTTCCTAACTCAAACAATGTGGGGTTTATTATTCTACAGTTATTCCTAATGTCTCTCAGGTGTTCACATTCACGTAGATAGTGGTCAAGGCGGTGTCCATCACTCTCACCACAGATTCTGCAACTTCGCTGATCAACTGTTGTTTCCATTCCAAATCTCCATGGATATTTGTATCCAAGACGGATTCTCGCTATTACAGATTCTCTCACTCGTCGTCCTCCTCTTCGGCCATACTGATTGGGATTGCCAGCTGCAACCATGTTGTACCATCGTACAGATTCACTGGTTTGTGCTTCTATCCTCCTTTCCTCAGTTACCTTGTCACGGTGGTGTTGCCTGATAATACCTCTAATTTGTAGTTGAGTCTTGGGTATGAAGTATTCAATATGGTCTCCTTCAGCGCCTTCAGCAGCCAGCACATCTGCTCGTTCATTCCCACATATTCCAACATGGGAGGGGATCCACAGAAACTTGACGACTCTTCCCTGATTGGTAAGTACTCTCACAGCTCTCTTGATTTCAGCGACTATTGCAAGATTTTCTGCCTGATTTTTACTTAGGCTTTGCAGTGCTGCTTTTGAATCGGTGCAAATCACTGCACCATTAGTGTTCCGTTCAAGAAACCTTAACGCCATAACAATGGCAGTTAGCTCTGCTTGCGTTGAAGAGGCATAGTTCTCAATACGTGCTTTTTCTTCATTTCTGCGTTGGAAAGTATTATCCTTGATTACCGTGTATGCTGCACCAGCCCTGCCATTGATAGGATTAGATGACCCGTCAGTGTAGATTTGATCTAGTTCATCTCCGGCTTCTTTATAAATGTCCTCGAGATACTTGTGCCTCATTTCTTGTGGTATCATGTTGGATTTTTTCATTGCCATTTCATTGATGATGATCTTACACGAGTCATCCTCCCAGGGAGGTAACCTCTCTACAGGCAGGAGCTCACGGGCTTGCTCAAGCAGGTGAAGCTCTTCAAGGTAGCAGACTGCTCTGTGATGCCATTTTTTGCTTCTCCTGTTTCCCCCTGAAAGTAGCACAGAGCTCAGTTTTTTCTTGGCAATATCATTGTAATGGGGATCTCTGGCTATCCTAATTGCAAGCTTAGCATTCAGCTCCTGAATTCTGCTTTTAATACTGGGAAGGGACAACTCCTCTCGTAGATTAGACGTTTTGGCAGTTCTTGGGACATGTGCCTCAGAGCATACATGTGTACACACATTTCTCAGAGCGCACATGAGTGCACATGTGCCTCAGAGCGTATATATGTGCACATGTGTCTGAGTTAACATGTGTGCTCATGTGGTTCAGAGCGTCCAAGTGTGCACATGTGTCTCAGTTAACATGTGTGCTCATGTGGTTCAGAGCGTACAAATGTGCACATGTGCCTCAGAGTGTACTTGTGTGTACAGGTGCCTCAGAGCGTATATGTGTGCTCATGTGCCTCAGAGCGGACATGTGTGCACATGTGTCTCAGATGATACTTGTGTGTACAAGTGTCTTAGCACGTGTACATGTGTACACACACACACCTCAGAGCGTATATGAGTGCACATGTGCCTCAGACCGTATAGGTGTGCACATGTGCCTCATAGCGTACATGTGTGCACATGTGCCTCTGCGTACATGTGTACACATGTGCCTCAGAGCGTACATGTGTGTACATGTGCCTTAGCGCGTACATGTGTGCACATGTGACTCAGAGCGTACATGTGTTCACACATGAATTGGGAAACAAAGAGCTGGCGTACCGAAAGGGAAACTTTGAGGAGATGAATAAATTCCTAAGGGATATAACACGGAACACAGAACTCAGAACCAAGTCCGTACAGGACATGATGGACTATGTCACTAATAAGTTTCAAGAGGCTGTAATCAGGTTTATCCCGGCCCGACATTAACAAAACGAGAAGCAAAGGAAGAATCCGTGGTTTAATAGGGAATGTATGAAAGCAAAGGAGCTGATTAAAAGGGCATGGAGGAACTTCCATGATCACAGAACACCAGAAAGTAGAGAGAGATACCAGAGAACCTGGAACGAGTATGTTAGTGTGAGAAGAGCAGCTGAGAAAAGGTTTAAAAATAATACAGCTAATAAAGCCAAGACCGAACCAAAGCTACTACACAGTCACATCAGGAGGAAGACAACAGTGAAGGAACAGGTGATGAAACTTAGAACGGGTGAGGACAGGTACACAGAGATTGACAAAAAGGTGTGTGAAGAATTTAACAAAAGTTTCCAGGAGGTCTTTACAATAGAACAAGGAGAGGTCACGGCGCTAGGAGAGGTGGCAGCAAACCAGGTGCAAGTGTTAGAAATTACAAGAGATGAGGTCAAGAAGCACCTATTGGAGCTGGACGTGATAAAGGCTGTTGGGCTGGACGGAATCTCACCATGGGTATTGAAAGAGTGTGCAGGAGCACTTTGTTTGCCACTCTCCATAGTGTATAGTAGGTCACTGGAAACGAGAGACCTACCAGAAATATGGTAGACGGCTAATGTAGTCCCAATATACAAAAAGGGTGACAGACAAGAGGCATTGAACTACAGGCCAGTGTCCTTAACTTGTATACCATGTAAGGTGATGGAGAAGATCGTGAGAAAAAACCTAGTAACACATCTGGAGAGAAGGGACTTCGTGACAATCCATCAACATGGGTTCAGGGAGGGTAAATCTTGCCTTACAGGCTTAATAAAATTCTACGATCAGGTGATAAAGATTAAGCAAGAAAGAGAAGGATGGGCGGACTGCATTTTTTTTGACTATCGGAGAGCCTTTGACGCAGTACCCCATAAAAGACTGATGCATAAGCTGGAGAAACAGGCAGGAGTAGCTGGTAGGGCGCTCCAGTGGATAAGGGAGCAAATAAGCAATAGGAAGCAGAGAGTTACAGTGAGGGGTGAGACCTCAGATTGGCGTAAAGTCACCAGTGGCGTCCCACAGGGCTCTGTACTTGGACCTATCTTGTTTCTGATATACGTAAATGATCTCCCAGTGGGTATAGACTCATTCCTCTCAAGGTTTGCTGAAGACGCCAAAATTATGAGAAGGATTAAGACAGACGAGGACAGCTAGATGCTTCAAGAAGACCTGGACAAGCGGCAGGAATGGTCGAGCAAATGGTTGTTAGAGTTTAACCCAAGCAAATGTAATGTAGTGAAGATAGGTGAAGGGAGCAGGAGACGAGATACAAGGTATCATATGGGAGATGAAATACTTCAAGCGTCAGAGAGAGAGAAAGACCTGGGGGTTGATATCAGGCCCGACCTGTCCCCTGAAGCTTATATCAAGAGGATAACATCAGCGGCACATGCCTGGTAGGCTAACCTAAGAACGGCCTTTAGAAACTTGTGTAAGGAATCATTCAGAACATTATATACCACATATGTCAGACCAATCTTGGAGTATGCGGCTCCAGCATGGAGTCCATATCTAGTCAAGCATAAGACTAAACTTGAAAAGGATCAAAGGTTTGCCACCAGACGAGAACCTGAGCTGGGAGGTATGAGCTACGAGGAGAGACTGCGGGAATTAAACGTCACTTCGTTGGAAGACAGAAGAGTTAGGGGGGACATTATCACCATATTCAAGATTCTCAAGGGAATCGATAGGGTAGATAAAGCCAGGCTATTTAACACAAGGGGCACACGCACTAGGGGACACAGGTGGAAACTGAGTGCCCAAAATGAGTCACAGAGATATTTAGAAAGAACTTTTTTAGTGTCAATGTGGTTGACAAATAGAATGCATAAGAAGTGATGTGGCGGAGGCGGACTCCATACACAGTTTCAAGTGTAGATATGATAGAGCCCAATAGGCTCAGGAACCTGTACACCTGTTGATTGACGGTTAAGAGGCGGGACCAAAGAACCAGAGCTCAACCCCCGCAAGATAAATTAGGTAAGTACATGCCTCAGACCGTACATGTGTGCCCATGTGCCTCAGAGCTTACACGTATGTACACACATGCCCAGAGCGTATATGTGTGCACATGTATCTCAGAGCGTACATGTTTGCAATGTACCTCACAGCGTATATGTGTGCACATGTGTCTCCACGTACATGTGTGCACATGTGCCTCACATGATGCTTGTGTGCAAATGTGCCTCAAAGCATACATATGGACACACATCTCTCAGAACGAACATGTGAGCACAGGTGCCTCAGAGCGTATATGTTTGTTTCACAGCGTACAATTATGACACGTGCCTCAGAGGGTAAATGTGTGCATATGTGCCTCAGAGCGGATATGTGAGCACATGTGCCTCAGAGCGTCCATGAGTACACGTGTGTCTCAGAGCGTACATATATGCACATGTGCCTCAGAGCGTCAATGAATGCACGTGTGTCTCAGAGCGTACATATATGCACATGTGCCTCAGAGCGTCAATGAGTGCACGTGTGTCTCAGAGCGTACATATATGCACATGTGCCTCAGAGGGTACATGTATGCACATGTGTCTCAGAGCGTTCATGTGTGAATATGTGTCTCAGAGCGTGCATGTGTGAATATGTGTCTCAGAGCGTGCATGTGTGAATATGTGTCTCAGAGCGTTCATGTGGGAACATGTGTCTCAGAGCGTACATGTGTGCACAGGTACCTCAGAGCGTTCATATGTGCACATGTGCCTCAGTGCTTCAATGCGTGCACATTTGCCTCAGAGAATCCATGTGTGCACATGTGCCTCAGAGCGTTCTTTTGGACATATGCCAAGGAGCATCCATGTGTGTGCACATGTGCCTCGAAGCGTCCATGTGTGCACATGTGCCACGGTGCGTCCATGTGTGCACATGTGCCTCAAAGCGTCCATGTGTGCACATGTGCCACGGTGCGTCCATGTGTGCACATGTGCCACGGTGCGTCCATGTGTGCACATGTGCCTCAGAGCGTCCATGTGTGCACATGTGCCTCAAAGCGTCCATGTGTGCACATGTGCCACGGTGCGTTCATGTGGGCACATGTGCCTCGGAGTGTCCATGAGTGCACATGTACCTCAGAACGTCCAAGTGTGCACATGTGCCTCAGAACGTCCATGTGTGTGCACATGTACCTCCGAACATTCAAGCGTGCACATATGCCTCAGAGCGTCCGTGTGTACACATGTGCCTCGGAGTGTCCATGAGTGCACATGTGCCTCAGAACGTCCGTGTGTACACATGTGCCTCGGAGTGTCCATGAGTGCACATGTGCCTCAGAACGTCCGTGTGTACACATGTGCCTCAGAACGTCCATGTGTGTGCACATGTACCTCCGAACATTCAAGCGTGCACATATGCCTCAGAGCGTCCGTGTGTACACATGTGCCTCGGAGCGTCCATGTGTGCACATGTACCTCAGAACGTTCAAGTGTGCACATGTGCCTCGGAGCGCCCATGTGTGCACAAGGGCCTCGGAGCGTCCATGTGTGCACAAGGGCCTCGGAGCGTCCATGTGTGCACAAGGGCCTCGGAGCGTCCATGTGTGCACAAGGGCCTCGGAGCGTCCATGTGTGCACAAGGGCCTCGGAGCGTCCATGTGTGCACAAGGGCCTCGGAGCGTCCATGTGTGCACAAGGGCCTCGGAGCGTCCATGTGTGCACAAGGGCCTCGGAGCGTCCATGTGTGCACAAGGGCCTCGGAGCGTCCATGTGTGCACAAGGGCCTCGGAGCGTCCATGTGTGCACAAGGGCCTCGGAGCGTCCATGTGTGCACAAGGGCCTCGGAGCGTCCATGTGTGCACAAGGGCCTCGGAGCGTCCATGTGTGCACATGCGCTTCCGAGCGGCCAAGTGTGCACATGTACCTCGGAGTGTCCATGTGAGCACATGTATCTCAGAGCGTAAACGTGTGCACATGTGCCTCTGGCGTACATATGTGCACATAAGTAGTAGGGTGTAAGCGCCACAGGCAACTTTTTTTTTTGGGGAGAGGACCCCTGTGGGGTGTAAGCGCCACAGGCAACTTTTTTTTTCTGGCCAGAGGACCCCTGTGGGGTGTAAGCGCCACAGGCAACTTTTTTTTTTTTTCTGGAAATTCATGTGTAGCGCTTTAGGGTTTTCAGGTGAATTTGGGGAGTCACAGATTTGGAATTAGGGAATTCTTATAATGAAAAATAATGTCATACGAGTTTGTTAAAGTTCTTATGAGAAAAATAATTTCCGAGACATAGAAGTTTGTTAAGGCCTTATGGGACAAATTCAAGTAACGTATGTAGCTCTTTAGGGCTTCCAGGAGAACTCTACGGACATGTTTTACATGTTTTCAACTTACAAAATCCGTCTATGTAAGCCATAGTTTTCATGTAAATTTAGAAAACCACCTGTGTAAGTCATTGTTTTCAGGGTTTCGTACATCACACCCCCCTCCCTCCCCCCTTACCTCGCAATCTCTCGCGTCACCTTTATTTACCTTACGCCCGGCCAGCCAGTCGGCTCTTATCTTATCTTATCTTCTTCATAATATCTGGACCGTCCCTCCTCTCTCTCTCTCTCTCCTTTCATTCAGTTCAGTTCAACTATTTTCCAACATCGTATGTTTGCTCCTTTTCATTAAGCAAGTCAGTTTTACACAAATAAATCATGTTAGTAAGCATGTTCTAGCTCACGTTCCCCCACCTTAGTCCCCTGTCGTATAATGAATACTATCATTCCAATCCCTCTAAAATTTAAAAATAATCATATTTCAAATGTAGTTCAATACAGTAATTTAGTTACCAAGCTCCAGCGCTTGTCCTCCGCCTTAGCTCTCTCTCGTATCTTCGTTAGTATCAGTCCAATTTCCCTGAAATTTTTACCCTCTGTATTTCAGGCACCATAAATAAGATCAAAACAGTTACCAAGCTCCAGCGCTTGTCCTCCGCCTTAGCTCTCTCTCGTATCTTCGTTAGTATCAGTCCAATTTCCCTGAAATTTCTACCCTCTGTATTTCAGGCACCGTAAATAAGATCAAAACAGTTACCAAGCTCCAGCGCTTGTCCTCCGCCTTAGTTCTCTTTCGTATCTTTGTAAATAAACCATCAATTTCCCTTAAATTTTTACCCTCTGTATTTCAGACACCGTAAATAAAATCAAGTCAGTTATCGAGCTCCAGCTCTCGTCCCCGCCTTAATTCTCTTTCGTATCTTTGTAAATAACCCATCAATTTCCCTAAAATTAAAAGCAGACATACTTCAAAGTTAGTAAATAAGATCAAGTCAGTTACTGAGCTCCAGCTCTCGTCCCCCACCCTCTTCCACCCTCAAGTCTTTGTAAATAAACCATCAATTTCCCCGAAATTTTTACCCTCTGTATTTCAGACATAGTAAATATGATGAAAACAATTATAAAACTCTAGCTCTTGTCCTCTGTCCAAGTTCACTCCTGTAAATTCATTACTATCAATCCAAATCCCCCTGAGATTTAAACACCCAACTACATTTTCAGACATAGTAAATAAAAACCAGTTCAGTTATCAAGTTTCAACTCTTGTGCCCCAGCTTAGTTCATTTGTACAAGTTCTTTATTTTCCAACTAAATCACCATGATATTTAAGATCACCTTATTTCTAACGTAGTAAAATTAATCGGGGCATTAACCAAGCTACATTTCCTCAGCCTTAGATCATCAAACATAATTATATCCGACCAAGTTCCTCTCCTGCCTATCTGTTTATCAGAATAATTACATTACCCTCCCCTCCCCAACGTATCCAAACCTTCAATAATCGTACTGTATTTGCATATTTTCTCTATATTCAGCTATGTTCTTCACTTTTTGTCCATGTTTTCTGTGTTCACTCCATGTTCTTCAAATGTTCACAGTCCCATTCAGTTCTTATTTTCACAAGTATCTCCATTTTTTCTGTAATCTTTCTCTTAGTCTCATTACTTTCTCTACAAATTCTAGTCATATTTTCTATGTTTTCATGTTCATCACATGTTCTCTTTACAACTTTTATACTCAATATTCATGCTAACTTCCATATTTTTGTGTTCTTTGTCAATATTCATGTTCCTCTACAAGTTCATGTTCCTCACAAGATCACTTCGTTTTTCACCTTCACTTACATGTTTTCTACATTCTTTGTCATATTCTCCATGTTCTTCACAAGTCCATTGTTCATTCTTTGTATTCCCTATTCTCCTTATCATGTTTTCATGTTCTCTGTAAGTTCATATTCCCAGCATGTTCACTGTATTCATCAACTTTTCTTACATGTGTTCTTTGCCATGTTCCCCATATGTTCTCTGGGTTTTTCCCCTTACATGTTATCTAACGTTCCTTAACTAAAAAAATCTTTCGCCAATCAACTGAAACATAGTCACTTTCCTCATTTCTCAACTAACTTATTATCCAATCAACCAAAAATTGTCAAAGGAATCTTTCCAACACTGTTCATAACTAAACTTATTCCCTAGTCATCAGAAAATAACCGTGTTCTTCATGTTTCATTGTCATTTCATAACTAAAAAAATCTTTCGCCAATCAACTAAAACATAGTCACTTTCCTCATTTCTCAACTAAACTTATTATCCAGTCAACTAAAAATAGTCAGAAATAGCCTCGTTCAACACTGTTCTTAACTAAAACAACCTTTCTCTTAGCTAAAAATTGTCAAAGGAAACTTCTTTCAGCACTTTCTTAACAGCCGCTATGTTTCATCAAGAAAAATTGTCAAAGGAAACTTTCCAAAACTGTTCATAACTAGCTTTTATCCATCGTCAATCAACTAAAAATAATAACTTTCATCATTTCTTAACTAAACTTATTCCCCAGTCATCAGAAAATAACCATGTTCTTCATGTTTCATTGTCATTTCATAACTAAAATTATCCATCAATCAACAGAAAAAGCCATGTTCATCATGTTTTGTCTTTTTGCTTAACTAAAATTATGTTTTGTCAAGTAAGAAAAATAACCAAAGATATCTTTCATCGCTGTTCTTAACTGACATTATACTTTGGGGAGCACAAAAAATAGTCTCCCTCGTCATGTTTTCTCTTTTTCCATAACTAAAAGTATTCATCAGTCAACTAAAAAATAGTCACTTCATCATGTTTCCTTGTCATTTCTTAACTGAAATATCACTTCTCTCATCAGAAAATAGTCATGTGTAGCCTCTTTCCAACACTGTTCTTAACTAAAGTAGCCTTTCACTTCGCTAAAATAGTCATATTCGTCATTGTTCCTAACTAAAATTATATGTCGTTAAGTAAGAAATATAGTCAAAGACTCTCTTCGAGACATCAAAGACATCCTTTAAGACTTCAATGGGACTCTTCGAGATATCAAAAGACACTCTCAAACACTCAAAAATTTACTTGCATCCTCAAAGTTATTCTCAGAGGCATAAAAGTAATTCTCAGAGCTATCAAACTTGTTCTCAAAGTCATCAAAGTTATTCACAGAGTCATCAAAGTTAATCTAAGACATCATTTTTCATCAAAGATATTCTCTCTAAACCATCAATGTTCTTCTCTAAGACATAAAAGTTATTCTCTATGTCATCAAAAAGTTGTTCTCTGAGCTAACAAAATACTACTCATGTTCTCAAAGACATTCTCCAATTCGTCAATGTTGTTTCAAAGACATCAAAGTTAATCTCAGAGTTATCCAAAGACATTCTCAAAGTCATCTAAAGTTATTCTCTAAGACATCAAAGTTATTCTAAGAGTTATCAAAAGTTATTCGCAGTCATGTTATGTTATTCTCTAACTCACTTCCATTCATCAAAGACATTCTCTAAGCCCTCAAAGTTATTCTCTAAGACAACAAAGTCATTCCCAGAGTCATCAAAAAGTTATTCTTCGAAACATAAAATTTGCTCTGTAAGATATCTTTGTTCATCCAAGTTGTTCTCTAAGACATCAATCTTGTTCTCTAAGACATCAAAGATGTTCTCTAAATCATAAAAATTAATCTCTAAGTATCTTTTCGTTCATCAGAGAAGCTTTCTAAGACATCTTTGTTCATCCAAGTTGTTCTCTAAGACATCAATCTTGTTCTCTAAGACATCAAAGATGTTCTCTAAATCATAAAGTTAATCTCTAAGTTACCTTCGTTCCTCAGAGAAACTTTCCAAAACATCTTTGTTCATCAAACTTGTTTTCAAAGTCATCAAAAGTTAATCTAAGACATCTTTTTTCATCAAAGTTATTTTCAGAGACATCTAAAGTTATTATGTAAGACATAAAAGTTATTCTCAGAGTCGTCAAATGTTATTCTCGAAGTAATCAAAGATATTTTCAGAGACATCTAAAGTTAATTTCTATGTTATAAAAGTTATTCTCAGAGACATCAAAGTTGTTCTCTAAACATCAATGTTGTTCTCCAAGACATCAAAGATGTTCTCTAAATCATAAAGTTAATCTCTAAGTTACCTTCGTTCCTCAGAGAAACTTTCCAAAACATCTTTGTTCATCAAACTTGTTTTCAAAGTCATCAAAAGTTAATCTAAGACATCTTTTTTCATCAAAGTTATTTTCAGAGACATCTAAAGTTATTATGTAAGACATAAAAGTTATTCTCAGAGTCGTCAAATGTTATTCTCGAAGTAATCAAAGATATTTTCAGAGACATCTAAAGTTAATTTCTATGTTATAAAAGTTATTCTCAGAGACATCAAAGTTGTTCTCTAAACATCAATGTTGTTCTCCAAGACATCAAAGATGTTCTCAAAATCATAAAAGTTATTCCCAGAGCTAACAAGGTTATTCTCAAAGTCATCAAAGTTATTCAAAGAGCTAACAAAAGTTATTCTCTAAGTAACCTTTCGTTCATCAGAGAAGCTTTCTAAGACATCTTCGTTCATCAATGTTGATCTCTAAGTCACCTTGGTTCACCGAAGAAACTCTCCTTCTTCCATCAAGTTATACTTTAAGACAACATTGTTGTTCTCTAAGACATCTTCAGGCATAAAATTTCTCTCCAAATGTAACTAGTTCAGCTTTTCATATCAAACTTACACTTCTGTTAAATATATTTTCTTAGACATTTTACCTTTTAAACTGTTCTCTGAACTACACTGTTCAAACCTACGTAACCTATCCTCTCCACCCAATGTTACTTAGTTAACGTAACGTTCCTAAACCTAACTTTACCTATCCTAACATAACTTACCTTACCTTACCTATCTTACCTAACTTTACCTATCTTACCTAACTTAACCTGCATAACCTAACTTTACCTATGTTACCTTACCTTACCTATCTTACCTAACTTTACCTATGTTACCTTACCTTACCTAACTTATCCTGCTTAACCTAACTTACCTACATTACCTAACTTAACTTTCATAACCTAACTTTACCTATCCTAACATAACTTACCTTACCTTCCCTATCTTACCTAACTTTACCTATCCTAACATAACTTACCTTACCTTCCCTAACTTAACCTAACTTTACCTATCCTAACTTAACTTACCTTTCATAACCTAACTTTACCTATCCTAACATAACTTACCTTACCTTCCCTAACTTAACCTAACTTACCTACATTACCTAACTTAACTTTCATAACCTAACTTTACCTATCCTAACATAACTTACCTTACCTTCCCTATCTTACCTAACTTTACCTATCCTAACATAACTTACCTTACCTTCCCTAACTTAACCTAACTTTACCTATCCTAACTTAACTTACCTTTCATAACCTAACTTTACCTATCCTATCCTAACCTAACTTGTCTTACCTAACTTAATCTTACATTCCCAAACTGATGTATCCTAACTTATCTAGTCCAACCAGACATGCTCTAACTTACATAAGTATTCCTTCTTGTCTTTGTGTTTCGTCAATCATTGTCTCATATTCATTTACTCATTTCATTAGTTAATTTCTCAAATGGTCACTTATGCATTTCAAGTGCTATTTTGTTAGAGATTGGATATTTAAGCATTTCAAAGAATTATAATTTCTCAAATGGACGTTTTTGCATTTCAAGTGCTATTTGTTAGAGATTGGATATTTAAGCATTTCAAAGAATTTTCGTTATATATGGGCATTTACTCATTTCAAGGGATAATTTCTCAAATGGACGTTTTTGCATTTCAAGTGTTATTTGTTTAAGATTGGGTGTTTAACCATTTCAAAGGATTTTTGTTATATATGGGAACTTACTCGTTTCATGGGCTAATTTCTCAAATGGTCATTTTTGCAGATCAAGGGTTATTTGTTAAAGTTCATCAAGTTGCCCATAAGTTGTATTTATTATGTTTGTTATCATATGTTCTTATTCCCCAACCCCTTAACCTAACCTCTTGTAATCTTAGTGTATTTAGTAGGTTCTATCATATGTTCTTATTCCCCAACCCTTTAACCTAACCTTTCAGATGTAGTTTATTGTGTTTTTGACATATTTGTTGAATATATTATCCTTTTCCTAACCTTTCAGATGTAGTTTTGTTTCTCCTTTTGTATATTTTTACCCAAACCTTCTTTCCTTCTTTACTTTGTTTTCACATATAAGTTCATTCTTTATCATAGTAATAATAAAAATTACAATAGTAAAGAATCAGATCTACTAAGACTTGAAATTGAGAAACAAGAGCTCAAGGGAGTGAGAGCATGAAAGAAGAGCAAGGAGTAAGAGAGAGGGGGCGGAAGAGAATGGGACCAAAGAAGAGAGAATGAGAGAGAGTGTGGGCATGGGAGCACTAAGACTTGAATTTGAGAAACAAGAGAGCATTTGAGCAAATGAGGGAGAGAGAGAGGGGGAGGAAGAGAAAGAATAAGGGAGAGAGATAGAAAAGGAGGGTTAGAAGGAGTAGGAGAATCAAAGTAAAGAAGGTTAAGTGGGATGGTGGGTTTGGGTAAAAATATACAAAAAGGAGAAACAAAACTACATCTGAAAGGTTAGGAAAAGGATAATATATTCAACAAATATGTCAAAAACACAATAAACTACATCTGAAAGGTTAGGTTAAAGGGTTGGGGAATAAGAACATATGATAGAACCTACTAAATACACTAAGATTACAAGAGGTTAGGTTAAGGGGTTGGGGAATAAGAACATATGATAACAAACATAATAAATACAACTTATGGGCAACTTGATGAACTTTAACAAATAACCCTTGATCTGCAAAAATGACCATTTGAGAAATTAGCCCTTGAAACGAGTAAGTTCCCATATATAACAAAAATCCTTTGAAATGGTTAAACACCCAATCTTAAACAAATAACACTTGAAATGCAAAAACGTCCATTTGAGAAATTATCCCTTGAAATGAGTAAATGCCCATATATAACGAAAATTCTTTGAAATGCTTAAATATCCAATCTCTAACAAATAGCACTTGAAATGCAAAAACGTCCATTTGAGAAATTATAATTCTTTGAAATGCTTAAATATCCAATCTCTAACAAAATAGCACTTGAAATGCATAAGTGACCATTTGAGAAATTAACTAATGAAATGAGTAAATGAATATGAGACAATGATTGACGAAACACAAAGACAAGAAGGAATACTTATGTAAGTTAGAGCATGTCTGGTTGGACTAGATAAGTTAGGATACATCAGTTTGGGAATGTAAGATTAAGTTAGGTAAGACAAGTTAGGTTAGGATAGGATAGGTAAAGTTAGGTTATGAAAGGTAAGTTAAGTTAGGATAGGTAAAGTTAGGTTAAGTTAGGGAAGGTAAGGTAAGTTATGTTAGGATAGGTAAAGTTAGGTAAGATAGGGAAGGTAAGGTAAGTTATGTTAGGATAGGTAAAGTTAGGTTATGAAAGTTAAGTTAGGTAATGTAGGTAAGTTAGGTTAAGTTAGGGAAGGTAAGGTAAGTTATGTTAGGATAGGTAAAGTTAGGTTATGAAAGGTAAGTTAAGTTAGGATAGGTAAAGTTAGGTTAAGTTAGGGAAGGTAAGGTAAGTTATGTTAGGATAGGTAAAGTTAGGTAAGATAGGGAAGGTAAGGTAAGTTATGTTAGGATAGGTAAAGTTAGGTTATGAAAGTTAAGTTAGGTAATGTAGGTAAGTTAGGTTAAGCAGGATAAGTTAGGTAAGGTAAGGTAACATAGGTAAAGTTAGGTAAGATAGGTAAGATAGGTAAGGTAAGGTAACATAGGTAAAGTTAGGTTATGCAGGTTAAGTTAGGTAAGATAGGTAAAGTTAGGTAAGATAGGTAAGGTAAGGTAAGTTATGTTAGGATAGGTAAAGTTAGGTTTAGGAACGTTACGTTAACTAAGTAACATTGGGTGGAGAGGATAGGTTACGTAGGTTTGAACAGTGTAGTTCAGAGAACAGTTTAAAAGGTAAAATGTCTAAGAAAATATATTTAACAGAAGTGTAAGTTTGATATGAAAAGCTGAACTAGTTACATTTGGAGAGAAATTTTATGCCTGAAGATGTCTTAGAGAACAACAATGTTGTCTTAAAGTATAACTTGATGGAAGAAGGAGAGTTTCTTCGGTGAACCAAGGTGACTTAGAGATCAACATTGATGAACGAAGATGTCTTAGAAAGCTTCTCTGATGAACGAAAGGTTACTTAGAGAATAACTTTTGTTAGCTCTTTGAATAACTTTGATGACTTTGAGAATAACCTTGTTAGCTCTGGGAATAACTTTTATGATTTTGAGAACATCTTTGATGTCTTGGAGAACAACATTGATGTTTAGAGAACAACTTTGATGTCTCTGAGAATAACTTTTATAACATAGAAATTAACTTTAGATGTCTCTGAAAATATCTTTGATTACTTCGAGAATAACATTTGACGACTCTGAGAATAACTTTTATGTCTTACATAATAACTTTAGATGTCTCTGAAAATAACTTTGATGAAAAAAGATGTCTTAGATTAACTTTTGATGACTTTGAAAACAAGTTTGATGAACAAAGATGTTTTGGAAAGTTTCTCTGAGGAACGAAGGTAACTTAGAGATTAACTTTATGATTTAGAGAACATCTTTGATGTCTTGGAGAACAACATTGATGTTTAGAGAACAACTTTGATGTCTCTGAGAATAACTTTTATAACATAGAAATTAACTTTAGATGTCTCTGAAAATATCTTTGATTACTTCGAGAATAACATTTGACGACTCTGAGAATAACTTTTATGTCTTACATAATAACTTTAGATGTCTCTGAAAATAACTTTGATGAAAAAAGATGTCTTAGATTAACTTTTGATGACTTTGAAAACAAGTTTGATGAACAAAGATGTTTTGGAAAGTTTCTCTGAGGAACGAAGGTAACTTAGAGATTAACTTTATGATTTAGAGAACATCTTTGATGTCTTAGAGAACAAGATTGATGTCTTAGAGAACAACTTGGATGAACAAAGATGTCTTAGAAAGCTTCTCTGATGAACGAAAAGATACTTAGAGATTAATTTTTATGATTTAGAGAACATCTTTGATGTCTTAGAGAACAAGATTGATGTCTTAGAGAACAACTTGGATGAACAAAGATATCTTACAGAGCAAATTTTATGTTTCGAAGAATAACTTTTTGATGACTCTGGGAATGACTTTGTTGTCTTAGAGAATAACTTTGAGGGCTTAGAGAATGTCTTTGATGAATGGAAGTGAGTTAGAGAATAACATAACATGACTGCGAATAACTTTTGATAACTCTTAGAATAACTTTGATGTCTTAGAGAATAACTTTAGATGACTTTGAGAATGTCTTTGGATAACTCTGAGATTAACTTTGATGTCTTTGAAACAACATTGACGAATTGGAGAATGTCTTTGAGAACATGAGTAGTATTTTGTTAGCTCAGAGAACAACTTTTTGATGACATAGAGAATAACTTTTATGTCTTAGAGAAGAACATTGATGGTTTAGAGAGAATATCTTTGATGAAAAATGATGTCTTAGATTAACTTTGATGACTCTGTGAATAACTTTGATGACTTTGAGAACAAGTTTGATAGCTCTGAGAATTACTTTTATGCCTCTGAGAATAACTTTGAGGATGCAAGTAAATTTTTGAGTGTTTGAGAGTGTCTTTTGATATCTCGAAGAGTCCCATTGAAGTCTTAAAGGATGTCTTTGATGTCTCGAAGAGAGTCTTTGACTATATTTCTTACTTAACGACATATAATTTTAGTTAGGAACAATGACGAATATGACTATTTTAGCGAAGTGAAAGGCTACTTTAGTTAAGAACAGTGTTGGAAAGAGGCTACACATGACTATTTTCTGATGAGAGAAGTGATATTTCAGTTAAGAAATGACAAGGAAACATGATGAAGTGACTATTTTTTAGTTGACTGATGAATACTTTTAGTTATGGAAAAAGAGAAAACATGACGAGGGAGACTATTTTTTGTGCTCCCCAAAGTATAATGTCAGTTAAGAACAGCGATGAAAGATATCTTTGGTTATTTTTCTTACTTGACAAAACATAATTTTAGTTAAGCAAAAAGACAAAACATGATGAACATGGCTTTTTCTGTTGATTGATGGATAATTTTAGTTATGAAATGACAATGAAACATGAAGAACATGGTTATTTTCTGATGACTGGGGAATAAGTTTAGTTAAGAAATGATGAAAGTTATTATTTTTAGTTGATTGACGATGGATAAAAGCTAGTTATGAACAGTTTTGGAAAGTTTCCTTTGACAATTTTTCTTGATGAAACATAGCGGCTGTTAAGAAAGTGCTGAAAGAAGTTTCCTTTGACAATTTTTAGCTAAGAGAAAGGTTGTTTTAGTTAAGAACAGTGTTGAACGAGGCTATTTCTGACTATTTTTAGTTGACTGGATAATAAGTTTAGTTGAGAAATGAGGAAAGTGACTATGTTTTAGTTGATTGGCGAAAGATTTTTTTAGTTATGAAATGACAATGAAACATGAAGAACACGGTTATTTTCTGATGACTAGGGAATAAGTTTAGTTATGAACAGTGTTGGAAAGATTCCTTTGACAATTTTTGGTTGATTGGATAATAAGTTAGTTGAGAAATGAGGAAAGTGACTATGTTTCAGTTGATTGGCGAAAGATTTTTTTAGTTAAGGAACGTTAGATAACATGTAAGGGGAAAAACCCAGAGAACATATGGGGAACATGGCAAAGAACACATGTAAGAAAAGTTGATGAATACAGTGAACATGCTGGGAATATGAACTTACAGAGAACATGAAAACATGATAAGGAGAATAGGGAATACAAAGAATGAACAATGGACTTGTGAAGAACATGGAGAATATGACAAAGAATGTAGAAAACATGTAAGTGAAGGTGAAAAACGAAGTGATCTTGTGAGGAACATGAACTTGTAGAGGAACATGAATATTGACAAAGAACACAAAAATATGGAAGTTAGCATGAATATTGAGTATAAAAGTTGTAAAGAGAACATGTGATGAACATGAAAACATAGAAAATATGACTAGAATTTGTAGAGAAAGTAATGAGACTAAGAGAAAGATTACAGAAAAAATGGAGATACTTGTGAAAATAAGAACTGAATGGGACTGTGAACATTTGAAGAACATGGAGTGAACACAGAAAACATGGACAAAAAGTGAAGAACATAGCTGAATATAGAGAAAATATGCAAATACAGTACGATTATTGAAGGTTTGGATACGTTGGGGAGGGGAGGGTAATGTAATTATTCTGATAAACAGATAGGCAGGAGAGGAACTTGGTCGGATATAATTATGTTTGATGATCTAAGGCTGAGGAAATGTAGCTTGGTTAATGCCCCGATTAATTTTACTACGTTAGAAATAAGGTGATCTTAAATATCATGGTGATTTAGTTGGAAAATAAAGAACTTGTACAAATGAACTAAGCTGGGGCACAAGAGTTGAAACTTGATAACTGAACTGGTTTTTATTTACTATGTCTGAAAATGTAGTTGGGTGTTTAAATCTCAGGGGGATTTGGATTGATAGTAATGAATTTACAGGAGTGAACTTGGACAGAGGACAAGAGCTAGAGTTTTATAATTGTTTTCATCATATTTACTATGTCTGAAATACAGAGGGTAAAAATTTCGGGGAAATTGATGGTTTATTTACAAAGACTTGAGGGTGGAAGAGGGTGGGGGACGAGAGCTGGAGCTCAGTAACTGACTTGATCTTATTTACTAACTTTGAAGTATGTCTGCTTTTAATTTTAGGGAAATTGATGGGTTATTTACAAAGATACGAAAGAGAATTAAGGCGGGGACGAGAGCTGGAGCTCGATAACTGACTTGATTTTATTTACGGTGTCTGAAATACAGAGGGTAAAAATTTAAGGGAAATTGATGGTTTATTTACAAAGATACGAAAGAGAACTAAGGCGGAGGACAAGCGCTGGAGCTTGGTAACTGTTTTGATCTTATTTACGGTGCCTGAAATACAGAGGGTAGAAATTTCAGGGAAATTGGACTGATACTAACGAAGATACGAGAGAGAGCTAAGGCGGAGGACAAGCGCTGGAGCTTGGTAACTGTTTTGATCTTATTTATGGTGCCTGAAATACAGAGGGTAAAAATTTCAGGGAAATTGGACTGATACTAACGAAGATACGAGAGAGAGCTAAGGCGGAGGACAAGCGCTGGAGCTTGGTAACTAAATTACTGTATTGAACTACATTTGAAATATGATTATTTTTAAATTTTAGAGGGATTGGAATGATAGTATTCATTATACGACAGGGGACTAAGGTGGGGGAACGTGAGCTAGAACATGCTTACTAACATGATTTATTTGTGTAAAACTGACTTGCTTAATGAAAAGGAGCAAACATACGATGTTGGAAAATAGTTGAACTGAACTGAATGAAAGGAGAGAGAGAGAGAGAGGAGGGACGGTCCAGATATTATGAAGAAGATAAGATAAGATAAGAGCCGACTGGCTGGCCGGGCGTAAGGTAAATAAAGGTGACGCGAGAGATTGCGAGGTAAGGGGGGAGGGAGGGGGGTGTGATGTACGAAACCCTGAAAACAATGACTTACACAGGTGATTTTCTAAATTTACATGAAAACTATGGCTTACACAGACGGATTTTGTAAGTTGAAAACATGTAAAACATGTCCGTAGAGTTCTCCTGGAAGCCCTAAAGAGCTACATACGTTACTTGAATTTGTCCCATAAGGCCTTAACAAACTTCTATGTCTCGGAAATTATTTTTCTCATAAGAACTTTAACAAACTCGTATGACATTATTTTTCATTATAAGAATTCCCTAATTCCAAATCTGTGACTCCCCAAATTCACCTGAAAACCCTAAAGCGCTACACATGAATTTCCAGAAAAAAAAAAAAAGTTGCCTGTGGCGCTTACACCCCACAGGGGTCCTCTGGCCAGAAAAAAAAAGTTGCCTGTGGCGCTTACACCCCACAGGGGTCCTCTCCCCAAAAAAAAAAAGTTGCCTGTGGCGCTTACACCCTACTACTCACATATGCCTCAGAACGTACATTTGTACATATGTTCCTCTGAGCGTAAACGTGTGCACATGTGCCTCAGAGCGTACATGTGCCCCAGAGCATACATGTGCCTCAGAGCGAACATATGTGCAAATGTGTCTCAGAGAGTACATGTGTTCTCACGTGCTTCATCATACATGTGTGCTCATGTGCCTTAAAGCGTTGTTGTGGGCATATGTGCCACGGAGCATCCATGTGTGTGCACATGTGCCTCGGTGCGTCCATGTGTGCACATGTGCATCAGAGCATTCATGTGGGCATATATGCCTCGGAGCGTCCAAGTGTGCACATGTTCCTCGGAGGGTCCATGAGTTCACATGTGCCTCGGAGCGTCCATGTGTGCACATGTGCCTCAGAGCTTACATGTGTGCACATGTGCCTCAGAGAGTCCTTGAGCGTGGACATGTGCCTCGGAGTGTCCATGTTTGTACACAAGTGCTTCAGAGCTTACATGTGTGCACACATGCCTCAGAGCGTTCATGTGTGCACATGTGCCTCAGAGCGTACATGTGTGCACATTTGCCTCAGAGTGTACATGTGTTCACACATCCCTCAAAGCGTACATGTGCCTCAGAGCGTACACGTGTGCACATGTGTCTCAGAGCGTACATGTGTGCACATGTGCCTCAGAGCGTACATGTGTGCATATATGCCTCAGAGCTTACATGTGTGCACATGTGCCTCAGAGCGTGCATGTGCACATGTACCTGCAAACGTATATATGTCCACGGGCCTCAATACTTACATATGTGCACATGTGCCTCCCAGCAACACGTGTGAACATGTGCAGCAGAGCATACATGTGTGTGCACATGTGCCTCAGAGCAAACATGTGTGCACATGTGCCTCAGATCGTACATGTGTGCATATGTACCTGGGAGCGTACGTGTGTGCATATGTGTCTCAGAGCGTACAAGAGTGCATATATGCTTCAGAGAGTACATGTGTGTACATGTGCCTCAGAACGTACGTGTGCACATGTGCCTCAGAGTGTTACATGCACTTTTAGCATTGGATTAAAGACAATAATTATACAAATACACTTTCATGGACCCTATGTAGTTAAAGAACCATACACAGGCGGGCGCGCGTGCACACACACTTACACGAAACAAGCGAACACACGTGACTTCCTTCTGGTAATCATAATGTTAGTGTTTATACAAGATAAGATCAGTGACCATGCAAGAATAATCAGGAGCCGCAGTAGTCCAGGCGTGGGAGCGTCCTCCGCGGCCTCACACTCCGCAGGTCAAACCCATAAGCTCAAGAGTTGACTTAAGCTCCTTTTTTTTAACTTATTAAAAATGTATACATTTTCCCAGACCTCTAGCATACTTAAACGTGTACTATTAATGAATACTAAAGTGTATTTTCATTCAAATTGAATGAGTAATTGCAGATCAATTCGTACTTGATGTGAAGAGCATTAATCAAAGACACAGTATTGTGTAAATAGGAGAGTCATTTGGACACTTAAAAATTTCTCGCCGTCTCTCAGTAAAATGCTCACCAACTTCTGTTTATCAGAAGTGAAATTCCACTGTATAGGCCAGTCTCATTGTTCCTAGAGAATGCATAGCGCCCAACACTCAGGTACTCTTTCATACTCTTCAAGACGTAAATGGTGGTTGTGTTCACTTCTGGTTCATGATGATTCCACTTGTTCTCCACTCTCGCTGAATGCGAGTATTTCCTTACATTCTCTGCCATATTAATGTCGCCACCTTCAACCTGAGCTCCCTCGTCTTGCTGTTCTTGTCCAGGAAACTAATTTCCCGTGACACGTTTTCCGTGTCACAACAGTATTACTTTGCTTTTGGGGGAAGTAAACTCCAGCAACCACTTGTCGCTCATTCTTATAGCATGTCCAGGTCCTCCTGAAGCATTATGGCATCCTTCTCTGATCTTATTCTTCTCGTTAGCTTAGCATCATTTGCAAACATTGAGAATACTTCCTACAGAATGTTATTTACATAACTCTGGAACAGTAGTTGTTCTAATACCGAGCCTTGCATAATCCCGTTTGTTACTTGCCTCTATACTGACTCTTCATCTCTCTATGATCCTCTGTTTCCGATCTGTCAGATTTCCTGTAATCCAGTCCATTACCTTTAAAATTTATCTCTTTCTGCTAAGTTTCAGTTTGTATTGCAACCTTCTGTGGAGAGCTGAACATTTTTCACAATATTGCAAATTGGCTACATATACAAATTGGCCTTTCTTCTGATTTATGACTATTCTCAGCATCCATGTCGAAAAATCTTGAAGCGTTCGAAAGCCACACTGTCTTCACCTTAAAAAAAATAAAGCTATTTTTCAATCACAAAGTTAACTATTAAAGATGGTCCACTGTAGTCTTTCTGATAATGTTCTCCAGTATTTTGTAAGGTATTCATGTCTGTGACACGAGCTGTTGTTTACGACCTCACGCTAGAGTCATGAATATGATCACCACGTTTGCAGTCTTCAGAGTATCAAGGAGTTCCTCATAAGCGACTACTTATAGACTGTCGCCAGAGGGATATACAGTGTCTCTGCTGCCTTTGATAATATCTACAGTGATATCTGGACTGGTGTTGGTGCTTTATTTAATTCTAATTCCTCCAGATGTTTCTTTCGTTTCTTCTGGTAATTCCATATTTTTCTAGGTGCTTCCCTAATGGTTTTCACCCTTATGGGGTCTCTTTGACCTGATCATCACTCTGTCTTTACAATAATGATCCTAAATATGTTGACTTATTCATTGTACGTGTCACCATGAGAATATCTCCATCTTTTATATTTTTAATAACTTTACACGGACATTTTCATCCGGCCTCTGCACTTTTTTTCTTGACTCTGGTGAACTCAAGTTTTGCAGTTCTTGGATCCATCATGTTTGTCTTGGTTCTCTGTTGTCTGTTATTGACTGTCTGTTGAACCATGTGTTAGTTTTGATCTTCTCAACATCTTCCCAAAATGGGATGTACCGTTCTTTACCTTCCGTGCACTTGTGTGCTGTGTGCTCCATCATTAATTTGTCACTCTTCCCTCTAGCTCGTCCTCAAACTGGCCTTATTGAAGGAATCCTTTCCCCTTCCTGCCGTCTCTCCCTTCTGTAGAAGTTAGTTAATGTAAGTAAATATTTGTCTCTTGAGTGTACATGTGTGTATGTGTGTGCAACAATATTCTTCCTTCATTTACAGATAACAAATATACAATATTCACATGTTCATATACATTATGCAGTTCAACAACAGTAACAAAGCCACCATTACAATTACTATATAAACTCGTGTGTCACAGAGCTGCTCCATCCATAATACACGCACTTTAACAAAACAAAGACTGCGGTGACATGCAGACTCCATGGTGTAGTGGTAAGACGCTTGCCTGGTGTTCCGCGAGCGCTTTGTCCTGGGTTCGTATACTGACCGGGGAGTATTTAATGGGTGCAAATCCTTAAATGTAGCCTCTGTTTAACCGAACAATAAAATGGGTACTTGGTTGTATTCTTCATGGGGGTCGTATTCCAGGGAACATAGGATTAAGGACTTATTGAAACACTACGCTATGCCCGGGTTTTCCTCCCCACTCCTTATAACCCCCTTCCCTCTCACTTACCTTCTCCTAACTCTCTTCCTCTATCCTCTTCTCTCTTCCCCTTTCTCACATCTTTCCTTTCTTATCTCCCCCTCTCTTCGAACATTCTCCCCTCTTCTCCTTTCTTACCTCTCGACACTCATCTCTCTCCCTCTCTTCCCACTCTCCCAACTTGTCCACCTTTGTCTGTTGTTGGAAATAACCAACAGTTTTATACATCTTTGTATTTTATGCAACCTTTGTATTAACCACAAGTAGTTACTAAAATTACTAACTTGTAGATTTAATCATTATCATGATTTATTTAAACATATTGCCAGATTCTTCCTAGTCAGAGTGACGACGTGAGGAACGACAGTCAGTAACATGATTTCTCTCCACATTTAGTTGGATTTATAACAGAGTCCAGTTTATCATATCCTTTACTAAAAATAGTTACTTACTAATAAGTTTAATTTCGTAGTATACTACTACTACTCACTGGAACGCCTTTATTTAGTTGATATTAAACATTCTAGAAGAAATTATTTTAATATAAATGATTTTACCTTAATTTCCTCGATTAGTTGCACAACTTTAATAAGCCAATTTATGTAACACGAAATTCTATTTTATCACAGAAGAATTTAATGTGAAAAAATATAAAAAAATATATAAAAAATACAGTTTCACTAAGATCCATAGGACACTAGTTCTTGGGATCAGTTTTTCCATTGTCTTATGTTGTTTTCCACTTTTTCTCAAAAAGTGGTGGTCCTTCATAGCTATCGAAGTATATATTTAATTATTAGTTATTGGAGTCAGGTTTTCCCCCCACATCTGTCCCCCTCTCCTTCCCTTTCCCTCAACTCCCCCTCTTCTCATTTCCTCCCTCTCCTTCCTTTCTCTTTCCTATCTCTCTGTATTTGTGTGTCTCTCTGAAAAAATTATGTTACGAAACAATGAAGAAAATGCTGTTGAAAACTTCTGGAAACCACATTTGCGATTTAAATTTAGACATCATGAAAATTGCTTGGGTGGATAACTATAAATACTGGTGTTACTTAAAGTGTAGCACTGGTGCTAACCCAGATAGGCCTATGGCACTCCCATACCCTCATGTTTCATGTTGGAAAATTGGGTTAGGCTAGTCGCAAGCGTTTAGACAGACCGAGACAGACATTCAATTTTTGAATGAGAAACATTCTATTTTTGAGATATAGGTAAGAAATAATAATCAGGATATACAAGTTCCGTGTTAATTTATATAATTCTATGATATTTTAAATCAGAAGCTGCAGTAGTGCACGTGTGAGGAAGGTTTTCCTTGGCCTTACAATCCGGAGGTCGAGAGTCCTCCTGGCCTCACAGTCTGGAGGTCGAGAGTCCTCCTGGCCTCACAGTCCGGAGGTCAAGCGTCCTCCTGGCCCCACAGTCCGGAGGTCGAGAGTCCTCCTGGCCTCACAGTCTGGAGGTCGAAAGTCCTCCTGGCCTCACAGTCCGGAGGTCAAGCGTCCTCCTGGCCTCACAGTCCGGAGGTCGAGAGTCCTCCGTGGCCTTGTTGGAAAGTTTCCAACACTAATACATCAGTATTGTATTATAATACATCAGTATTGTATTATAATACATCAGTATTGTATTATAATACATCAGTATTGTATTATAATACATCAGCATTGTATTAACCCATAGTAATGATTAACACTACTAATTTGTAGAACTAATTCAATTAATGTTTCCATGCGAAGCCATATTTACCAAATTCTTCCTAGTCAGAGTGACGTCGTGAGAATAAGAATGACAGGCTAAAAGAAGAATCTATCCACATTTAGTTGCATCTAAATTGAGTTTAGTTAATTACATTCCTTTACTAAGGATAATCGTTTCTTTAGTTGATTATTAACATAGCATATTATTGCTTACTGAATTCGTTCATTTAGGTGTATAAATAACTACAGTGGAAATTATTATAGTATAAAACGATTTATATAAAATTTCTTAATGCAGTCTTAATAAGCTGACTTGCATTGTGCAAAATTATATTGCACCTTAATACATTTATTAGTGACATAAGCACTTGTCACCAGTCCTTAGTAGTGTAAAGTACGACTAGAGCGACGCGCGGCACCGCCAGGTGGCGCTCAGGTCGAGTGCCACCTGACGGTGCCACGCGTCGCTCCTGTCCTCAAGTTTTTTTCGGGGAATTTCCCGGATGTTATGACAGGTGTTGGAGGAAAGTGGATCGCGTCGCTCCAGTCCTCGTGGTTTTGGGGAGCTTTCTGTGTGTTCTGGTTAAGAAAGAGTAGTGTTGTTGTAAGAAATGGAAGGACAGGTGTCTGACAGCTGACAGGTGGCGCGCGTCCCTCTAGTCCTCGCGGGTTAGGGGAATTTCCCGGAAGTTATGGCGCGTGTCGGAGGTAATTGGAGCGCGTCGCTCCAGTCCTCGGGGGTTATGGTAAGTGGTCAGGAAAGATTGGAGTTCTTGTTGTGTGAGAGTAAGTGGTGGAGTAAGAGGAAGGAGTGAAATGAATATGTATATGTGTTTAGCGTAGACTTAATCCTGAGTGAGGTTAATATTAGTTTGATGATCGTGAGTAGAGGATGAGAGGGGAACCAGCATATTGGATATGTTGTTTGGGGAGGGGTGAGGGGGGGAGGGAGAGGAGAACCCCATAGCTGAGAGGAAGGCCGGGAGGTCCATTAGCTTCACCCCTACAGGAAGTCGCAAGTGTTGAGGGGTGAGAGAGCGAGAGGGCACTCTCCAGTGGAGCTGGGGGCCATTTGTCTAAAAGGTTTTCGTTGCCTTCAGAGTGGAGATGTTCGCCCCACGGCGACTCCCCATACACTGTGGATTTCCGGTAAGGAGGCGCAAGGTACATACGACAGACCCACACCTGTCAGCCATCTATCACTTCTCATTTGACCCAGGCATTTCACTCCCCTCACACACAAACGCGCCGCCAATTCCCTGCGAGACTTCATCCGCTACACACACACACTCACACACCATACAGCTCCATGTCATGGAAAGGCGAAGCTCTACAGCCTGCATGAAATGCGGAGTGTTTTATATTCCATCAGCAAATCAACTGTGTCGGCTGCAATGCGCAAGCTGCGAAAAACCGCCCCTAGGACATTACAACATCAAATGCAAGCGATGTCAGCAGATTTTCTGTGATAACCGTGAGTGTTATTATTATTTAATATTCCACAGTTCATTTTATGGCATCCACAGGTGAAATATCGCGTGTAAACTACTATAGTGTGAGAATATTATCTCATTCGGGCTATTACATTCCACACAGTTAAATATGTTCTTTCCAATTTCAGTTTACAAAACCGTGAAGTGTCCTTATTGCTCACCTGCCCCGCGAGGAGGTCATCGCCGGAATGAAACTTCACATAAACGTAGGTAGCATATAAAATACACTTCTCGTATCTGCATTTCATCCACTCGCAAGCGAACACACATGCATAATAATAAACATATTTTCCCCATTCACCCATGCTGAATATCATTTATTCCATTTCAGGTTATAATCCATACCTCAATCGACGGAGGGAACAGATCGACGTCATCGAGCCTATACCCCATTCCTCACACACTGAGCTAAGGAGGACTCGTTCACCCGCTCACTCAACCCCCCGTTCCTCCCTCAGCCCCGTACCCCAATCAATCAGCGACAGCTATGACAGCAGCAGCAGCAGCATCAGCAGCATCAGCAGCAGCAGCAGCAGCAGCAGCAGCAGTGGTGAGAATCGTACCATTTTCATCTCAGACAGTGACTCAGACATCTGCTCAGCAGACCGTGACCTTGACCCGCCAGCGTCTGTCAATTCTGACTTGTTAGCACCGTCTGGCGTAATAGCTGAGCCAGCGGTCTCACCCATTCATCTCGGAGGGGGAGGGCTATCACCACCCCCCACCCCTCCCAGCCCCATCCCTTCACCCCCTCCACCTCTTTCCCCCTCTCCTCCACCTGCCCTAGAAATTCAACCTCAGCTGCTGGATCGAATTGATAACTATAACGGCAGTTATGTCCGGCTTTCATTCTCCATACCAGTACATGTTAACACCTCCCCAGGACTCTATCTGCGAACATATAGGGATTTTTTCATTAATGAGATACACGCCCTCTTCTCTCCACGACACCCATTCCTCCTAATTTACCCAGACGTCACTCTAATTGTGCGGAATTTAAATGTACAAGACAGGGAGGATAATCTATTGGATCCTATAAATAACGATGGCTTTCCCATACGAGGTGAGGGGCAAAGAATTACTCTAGAGGAAGTAGAAACTCTTATTGATTTTTGGGCTGATGAATTGACAGAGAAAATATCCCAGTATCTGGAAGTGAAGGAAGGGTCCAATGTATTGGTTGAGCGGCTCACCGGGTTTTATATTAACTGTGGTCAGATAGAACATCCGATAAGATTAGGTTCGCATGTAGACTATCCTGAAGGCGTGCG
This sequence comes from Procambarus clarkii, assembly GCF_040958095.1. NCBI lineage: Eukaryota > Metazoa > Arthropoda > Malacostraca > Decapoda > Cambaridae > Procambarus > Procambarus clarkii. The sequence continues at coordinate 31,103,201 of NC_091203.1, read as the reverse complement.
TGGAAAAAAATTGGTTTTCAATCCAGAGGGAGAGGCTGATATTTGCCTTATGCAGTGTGTTGCTGCTTATAAATGTTTAGCTAAGGGAATGCGACTAGGTAATATTCGCGCTAGATCTGTGAATGCTAGTTGGTGTCTCAGACACATGAAATGGCCAGCTGATGTCAATTCTGCCGTGACGTTTGAGGATATTCTCAAGGTAGAGAAAATGAATAAAGTCAGTATATTCATCTATTCGCTAGAAAGAGATGAAAATGCTAGACGACAACAACGACACTACATTACACTAGCTAGGAAAGGAAGAGGAGGATATACAGATGTCATACCATTGCTGATGTTGGAAGCTCAACACTTAGTATTAATTAAGAATTTTAACCAATATGTACGTAATATGAGAAGCAATCCAGAGCACATCCCAAGGCAACACAGCTTCTGTCATTGTTGTTTGATATCTCTCCCAGCAGATAACATGCAGAGTCATGAAAGTACATGCAAAGTACATCAGACTCTCAAATTCTACCCACCAGAGAGGAAGATTACTTTCCGTAACTATGGACGGGGTTATGGTCCTAGTCACATGTGCTTTTATGACTTTGAGTGCATGTTAGACCGCTCGAACCCTAAGGGAATGATAGAAACACGTCACAACGCAGTGGCGTATGCGTACATTATCATTGACAGACAGAAGAATATTGTCGAGAAAGATACTTATTTGGGTAAAGATGCGGCCAATCACTTTGTAACCACGCTAGAAGCGTCATGGGCTAGAATCAAGAAGGGGATAGTATCCTATGAACTTCACATGTCTCAGCAACAGCAGACGATATTTGAGACAAAAACAGCCTGTGAACTCTGTGATGTACCTTTTAACGGAGAAGATGTAATCAAAGTCCGTCATCACGACCACACAGTAAGATTCCACAATTATCAAGCAGCTTACTGTGATAGATGTAATTTGCAATGTATAAATTCATACAAGTTCCTATACACATTTTCACACAACGCTTCCTATGATTTAGGAGTAATCCTAAACGAGATGAGAGATAGACCAGGAAGTGAAATAGATATATTAGCCAAGGATGGATTTAAATTTATGAAAGTTGATGTGAACAACTTAAGATTTTTGGATAGTTTAGCTCTTCTCAACGGCTCGCTAGGAAGAATAGCCAAGGATCATATTGATAGTGGGAAAGCTACCACATTCACTTTGGCTATGTTAAAAGGGGTAAATAAAGCGGCCATCCCAAAACTGCTCACGGGTAAACAATCATTCTGCTATGATTATTTATCCTCTATGTCTGTGTTAGATGAACCACAACTCCCTTCTCGTGATAAGTTTTACAATACACTAAAAGACGAAGAGTTGTCAGAAACAGATTATAAACAAGCCTTAGAAATTTTTGATTTGGCTAAATGTCGCAACATAGGGAAGTATCTGCTCCTTTACCTCAAAGTGGACACAGGATTGCTAGCCGATGTGTTCACAGTCTGGCGAGATACCATGCTTGCTCTCTACAAATTAGACATTTCACACTACATTTCTTTACCCTCATTTGCTTGGAATGCGTTCTTGCTTAAATCGAAAGTTCAACTTGATGTTGTGTCAGACCCAGTGTTATATGATTTACTTCGTCGGAATCTCCGAGGTGGGTTCACCAGTGTGACGAGACAGTACACGAATGTGGAGAACAGGCACACAGGCTTAGATCTAGGGGAAGATAGTAGCTACATCATCTACTTAGACTTTAATAGTCTTTACGGGGCGTGTATGACTGAACTACTCCCTCGGGGTGGGATCCGGAAACTGACACACAATGAGCGTGAGGTACTGCTGGTTTGGAGAATATCCCATGTGACGGGACCAAGGGGTATTGGGTGTTGTGTGATACACTGCAGGTCCGACCGGAGGTCGCTAGGTATACAGATGAACTGCCCCTAGTTCTTTCACATACATGCATTACTGAGGAACACATTTCACCCTACAGTAAGAATATTCTTACAGAAGAAAGTCGTGGGCTGCCTAAAAACAACACAATTAATTGCTTCTCACCTTCCTCAGAAAGACTACCTCATTAGTCTGGACTTGTTACAGTTGCTCATGCGCATTGGATTAGAAGTAGCTAAAGTTCATGACATCTACGAATTCGAGCAGGAGAGTTACCTTAAAGACTTCATTGAAACCAATGTTCGTGAACGAGCCAGTACCAAATGCGCGATAAAAAAAAGGCTTTCAAACTCGTATCAAACTCTATATATGGAAAGAGTCTCACAGATGTATCTAAATATGGGAACAAACACTATTTGGTCACAGATCGTAGTCATTTCCTGAAACATGCTCGAAACCCATTCTTCAAGCGGAGTCTTTTGTTAAGTAAGGATCGTGTGATATGTACTATCAAGCAGAAGTCTCTCCTAGTCAACACTCCTACGTATCTGGGTTATCATATACTTCAAATTGCTAAGAGGCGACTCTATGAGTTCTGGTATGATGTTGTCAAACCTGCGTATGGGGATAAAGCGAGTCTGTTATATACAGACACAGCCTCTTTCATCATTAAACTGGACTGTCAGGATGTGTTTGAAGAGTTGAATAAGTCTCCTCTCTTCGACTGTATGGATTTTAGTAATTTTAATGACACACATCCATCCTACTCTAAAGCGCGAGAAGGTGAACTAGGATTGCTCAAGTCTGAAATAGGCTCTAAGATTATTAACCAGTTAATTGCTCTCAGACCTAAAACATATTCGTTCACCACACATGATGGGGAGCACACTTGCAAGTGTAAGGGCGTACCATACCATCTACAAGAGAAACTCTCACATGACTCATTTCAACACACTCTTGAAACAAACACTTCAATCAGGTATGTGTCGAGATCTATACGCAACGTGCAAGGAAAGATTTGTACATGTCGCAGTACCTGCAGAGGATTGTCAGCATTTGACGATAAACGCTACATTTTAAGCCCCACACAGTCCCTAGCGTATGGTCATTCTGATATTCCCTATAACCTTGATGATGAGATGGATGTAGAAGTGGGAGAGGATGAGGAGGAGATGGAAGAAGTGATTATGGAGGAGGAGGAAGTAGAGCAAGCACAGAGACTCTACCCAATATTCCATCCCTGGAGCAAACGCGATGCTACAGCTCAGAAACTATTCAACCCTCGCTAGATTTTATGTTGTACAATTGTTAGGTAGTATTAAGATGGATGCCCCATATGACTAGAACTTTGTATACTAAATGAATAGGATGTTTAATATTATTGTTTGTGAACTGTAAGAACTATGATTAGTTTTAAAATATGCTGTTTAATATTATTGTTTGTGAACTGTAAGAACTATGTTTAGTTTTAAAAATGATGTTGCTGTACATAAAATATGTGAATAAACACCTGTAAATGACTATGTTTGTATAAATACCACCTCAGTTCCTTAGTTTTTAGCAGTCTTAACGAAGCATTAATCATGGACAGTTCCTATGATATAACCCATGCGGAACATCTAGATATTTTCAGAGAACCATCTCGTGTTATTATTGCTGGTTATTCAAACAGTGGAAAATCCTACTTGTGCAGTAAACTTGTAAGGAAGTATCAACACAAGTTCTCCTCAATAATCATATGCGGAGGAGGTTACTCTGAATTACGATCAGATCCACAAATTAAAGGGAAGCTGATCGAGCATTCAACCATTATTGATCCTGTGGAAGAGCGAGTAGATAATGACTCGCATATCTTAGTAATCTACGACGACCTTTTTACAGAGTCTGCGAATTCAAAAATCGTATCAGACATGTTTACTAGGGGCAGACGTTTCACGGTTTCCGTCATATTGATTACTCAAAATATATTTTTTCCTGGTAAATATTCGAGGAATATTAGTTTAAATGCTTCTCATTTCATATTGGTTAAATCACGAGACCTGTCACAAATTGAAACACTCGGACGGCAAATATTTGGGAAAGTGGATTCAAAGAAATTTGTAGAGTTATATAAGCAAGTTATTAGCCAACCCTACGGCTATTTGCTAGTAGATCTGGGCTCGAACACTCCATCTACGATAACATTACGCGGTAATATTGTTCACGAACCGCCCTATGAGATAGGTTACCAATGGTAAGCAAGAAAGATGTACTGGAACGAGTATATAACGATCCCTCATCTAGCGGAGGGCTTGGAGGGGTACAGAGATTGTATAAGGCCGCCAAATTAATTAACTCTAGTATAACTCTAGCCGATGTAAAGGACTATCTGAAAAGCTCTGACTCCTATACGTTGCATTATTTACAACCACATAAATTCCCTCGGCGTCGGGTGTTAAGCCCTAAACCGCGACTATTTCAAGCTATAGACTTGGCCGAGATGAGTTTATTGGACAAACATAATGATGGAGTGAAATATTTACTCGTATGCGTAGATATTTTCTCCAGGTACGCCCGAGTAGTACCCTTACGCGCTAAGGATGGGAAAAGCACCACTAATGCTCTAGCTTTAATTCTAGATTCACCTCATTCTCAAGGAGTGCGCAAAATTAATTCTGGTCGAGGTGGAGAATTTTATAACGCCACTATGAAAAAAATGCTGGCAGCAAGGAAAGTACGGTTATATAGTGTATTTTCTCAGGAGACTAAAGCTTCAATCGCTGAGCGGTTCATACGTACTTTAAAAGGTAAACTTTACAAGTTTATGACGGCGCGCAACACTTTAAAATACACGCAGGCTCTACCAGATATTGTGAAAACATATAATTTAACCCCGCACAGAGGATTGAAGGGGAAGACACCTGCGGAGGTGCACGCTCTATCCTCGCCCAGCGAACACGCCAAACAATTTGATTTAATGTATAAAAGCCCGAGCAAATCAAAGAGAGCTGTCATTCCTCGATTGAGTGTTGGTGATACAGTACGCATCACTCTATCTGATCGCATTTCCAAGTTTAAGAAAGGGTTTAAGCAGCAGAACACCCGAGAGATCTTTACAGTTACACGTATTGATCGGAGACAACACAACCCTTTATACTTTCTAAAAGATCTGAATGGGGAAGAAATTGATGGTGGCTTCTATAAACAAGAATTAACACCAACACATTTGCCTCAAACCTTTAATATTGAGAAGGTATTGGGACAACGCAGAGTCTCTGGCAAACTCCAGTATAAAGTTAGGTACGCAGGCTATGATTGATCATTTGATCAATGGATTGATGCTGCTGAGATTTTACATTTATAATGAAGAAGCCCTTAGTTTATAAATACAAGGAATTGATCCAACTATTATCAAAACTTCAGTATTCCTCGAGAAAGCAGTTGATTGAAAAATTGAAGAAACCACATATAAATTGTTTATCAGAAATTTTTAATAACTTTTTAAAAAAAAAATTGCCCGTGCCTGACAAGCTCGTTAAAAAGTTGAAAAAATATAAATTGCTTATTCGATCACTAGCCTGTAAGAAACCTTCTGTGACAACTAAGAAACAGATATTAACCAGCAAGCGAGGAGGCAGTATTTTATCCATTATTTTACCGATTGCGGCTAGTTTAATTACACGGTTGTTCAGTAAGTAAAATGAAAGCCTTTTATCTCGTACCGCGTAAAATAGTGGACAACCGGAAAGCTGCACACAGCCCTGCCTACCCCACTGTGAAAGCGGTTGCTCGTCATCTTACTGTCAAACCTCCTCCTCCTCCTCAGCTGCATACCAACCCTTCCATAAAACATTTAATAGATTTGAAGTTGAAAGTGAGAGATCACGAATATGCGAGATCCTTGCTAAACCATTATGATGCTACCGGAATCGTTCGTTGGGATCTGAATGGAAATGTATTGGCTCCAGTATCTGGCATACATATAATTAATGACAATATACATAAAATGACTGTGCTTAAATCTGTTTTTTTACCGGATAAACTCCCCATTGCTCAACTGTTTTTCACACTAACATCTACATCGCGAGATTTATTCCGTAATACTACGGCAAGCAGTCAAGTGTATGAACCTCCATCTGTTAAGAGAAAGGCAACTGTCAAGATTGATCCTCACAGTAAAAGGAAAGCTTCCTGGATCGTATATTAGCAGGTGAGTGTATATAAATGAGTGTGTAATGTGTAGCTGACCTTACTAGGCAAAAAGCGGTCTAAGGAGATAGAGCGATGGACACTCACGTGATATACGCCACCAGCGTATCAGATACGCATTTATTCCCCAATAACATCCCCGCATCTTTCCAAAATCGATTGTTTAACCAGCTAGAATTAGATCCCAGGAGGAGTTATGAAATGTGTCTACAAAAATTACTCCTCCCCACTTCACATTACGTTATTAAGCGTGATAATCCCGAGGCATATATACGTGTAGGCGTTACGTATGAGAAAGTGAGCGAGGGGAAATACATGCATTCAAAGCATTTATTATCATCTGATGTTTTAGCCGGAACTATAAAAGAAATTAATACCACGATTAATACAGAAATCGAGGCCATATTTTCAAGTAATGCTAAACTGAGTTTTTTAGGAAAGTCATTAAAACAATTTTCAGCTAAATATGGAACGCATTTTATTAAATATGATTCTTCCTCCAATCGAAACAAGTTCACTACTGTGATTAGTGATGAGAATATTAGCTCTGCAACGGGGCATAAAAACATCAGTAGAGTTACATTATCATTTGGAACCGCTTTTGGGAAAGTGTTGGGCGTAGTTCCAGAAATAGAATATGACATATTCGCAAAACGTCAGTATGCCTCGAGTGTAGTTAACACATGTCTATTCCCGCCAATGCCTAGAGGAGGAGTTGATATTCTGTGTGTTTATTGCGATAGAATCTCTTCTACTAGATATGGAAACCAGTCTGTAAATATTTTGGATGTAATCTCCCTAAATGGAAGTGATAACAGCAACAATAAAAAACTATATGTGCGTCTTAACACTAACATGATAGATAGCGTCAGCATCACTATTAGGGATCAAGATGGTAACCCAATACATTTCGATGAACGTGGGTGCACCATAGCAGTCTTGCATGTACGCCCCGTTGCAGGAGGTATATAACACCAATGCTTTCCCGCCACTCCTCATTCGTCTGAAACAAGCGGAGAAATGCGTGTCCACTTTATTCCTCCCTCTGTTGAGGAATTATACATTCTGTTAACCCCTCCTAGAGGTGGTGGGACTGATGATATACGGATTTTCAACAGCAGTAGACGTTATACGCGAGGAGGAGGAATATTTTCCTTTTTAAGCGGTATAGCGCGTCGAGCAGTGCCCTTTATCATGAGGACTCTGGCCCCGGCTGCGCTTAGCTTGGGGCAGAACGTACTAGACGATATTAATAATGACAAACAAACTTTCAAACAATCTCTTAAGAAACGCGGAATTGAAACATTGAAAGGAGTAGGGAAGCAAATGATAGGTGGAAGAGTGCAGAAAAAGAATAAACAAACAAAAAAATTAGTAAACATCAAACGTTTTACTAAAGCGAAATATAATGATGTGTTGTCATAACTTCTTCTCACTCGGTTGGTGTTGTCTAAAGCGCGAACATGGCCGGATATAACGCTCTGGGCCTCCAGGTGCCATTAGAACATTATACAGCTGCTGTTAGTGAAGCCTTTCCTAAAGTATTTTCCCCTCGATTGGTAGAATCAACAATTGCCAGCAGACAAACGGTGGATGTATTACCTGTGAATTCTGGGGTCAATAATAAGTTTACAGACACTTATCTGGAATTCATCATCAAGGGAGTGAATGGTCAACTGGTGGATTTATCATCTATAGCTTTGGAGTTGACTATTGATCTAACCGAAGAAGATGGAATAACACCTTTAGGAGATGCTAAAAACGCATCGTTGGTGAATGGATTATCGCAAACTCTATTCAAATCCGCTATTGTGTATTTAAACGAAACAGTAGTTGAAACCAGCTCATTATTCTCATTCTGGTCATACGTAAAGTTATTATCTACGATTTCTGGGTGTAAGGCTAACCGCTATGATAAACTGTCACAGTTTTTTAATCGAGTCGATCCTGGTAAAATTGAAGTTGGTTATTTCACTAATGCCTCGGCTAGTGAGAAGCAGCGGATGACTGATATTAAAACGAGTGGTGTGAATACTTGTTTTAAACTAATGCTGGATGTCACATCCGTTAGTGAATACGTTTTGGATAATGTGGACATCAGGGTGAGGCTCGAACTTCAGCCTGATAAGTGGCTTATACTCAGCGATAATGAACACGCTAATTTTAAATACAATATCAAGTCTACACGTCTATGGGTGGATCGAGTATTGCCATACCCTGAAGGATTAGTAGCCATTAATAAAGCCATGGTGCAGAACAACTCTCCTATTACGTATACTTTTAATAAAACTTTATACAAAACGTATATATTGGGCACAGGTCAACGCTCTATAACAATGGACCAGCCGTGGGGGACTGTTATACCAGAACATTTATATATGATCATCCTTGATATGGAGGTTGTGTCTGGTGCATATAATCGCAACCCGCTTTATTTGGAAAACTGCGAGCTTAGTAAAGTATTAATATCACAGAATAGCACTAATATTGTCAATATTGGGTGTGACTTCCCTCATAACTGCGCCAAGTTGTATTACACAGCATTACAAGCCTTAGGCTTCGATAAAGACAATATATTATCTTATGACACATATGTGAATGGTGGAACCATAATGGCCTTTAATTTACAACCCGAGGATATCGATGACACCATCCCAATTGAAAAAAGTGGTAATCTGAGGATCGCTTTGGAATTTAAACGCGGAGTAGCTAGAAATAAAGTCATACTAGTTTACGGCTCTACAACAGGTGTGATCAGCATTAACGCGGATCGTCGCGTTATTTGCGATACGCGAGGATAAAATACTAATATGAATTGTTTGGAAATAAATGAGGCTATCAGAAGTAATTTAGGTGCTAGGGTAGACTATCTAGGATGTTTCCTAGCTGATGACGTACGGAAAATACTGACAAAAATACATAAAAAAAGACCTGTGGTGTTCATAATGAACACTCTGGACTCGGGTTCTCGTAATAAAATGGGTCATTGGATAACATTCTATGTAAATAAGGATGAAGGTAGAAGTGAGATAGTTATACTAGACAGCTATGCCAATCCTGCAATAGGATCTTATTCAAGATATTTCGAAGAGCTTATGTCTTACTTCCAAGACTATACCCTATATATTATGAAGAAAAGGATTCAATCCTTGAATAGTTACTTCTGTGGGAATTACGCCGTTTATTTTGCATATCATTTTTGCAGACTAGGCTTAGAGGCGGCCCTGCTTCACTTTGATGAAGCGTTTAAATATGGTCAATTTCGCAAGAATGATGAAAAAGTGTTGAAATTCAATTACGCTCAGATGAAAATGCCTGTGTGTAGGCAAACATTCTGCTTAAACGGTAGTGATGCTGAGTGTGAATCGCTGTGTGACGAAGTTGGTTAGGATGATACTGTGGTGAGTAATACTTTATGTAGGATTGAATGATGAACATAATAATGACTGTATTTATGTTTACAACATTGACAACAACGAAACTTATAACCTTTTTCCCTTTCTACAGATTGACTGATTGACTAGCGTGTCGGGAAGGACCGATGGACTGAATGAAAGCCTTTCAACATCTGTCTGCTAGCTAAACCACCAAGAAGAAGTCTTATTATTATTATTATTATTATTATTATTATTATTATTATTATTATTATTATTATTATTATTATTATTATCGTTGTAAATCGCTTAAGTGTTTAGTAAAGAAATAAATTTATATAATGTGTTTACTTTTCACTCGGTATTGCTCTCACCATGTTGATCACGTTGCGATATAGCTTACACATACTAAAAGAGAATGCACGGAACAATGGTTGATGGTATGGGAGCGGGTGGGGATGAGGGGTGTGAGTGATTGATTGATGGCTGACAGGTGTGGGTCTGTCGTATGTACCTCGCCCCTCCTTACCGGAAATCCACAGTGTATGGGGAGTCGCCGTGGGGCGAACATCTCCACTCTGAAGACAACGAAAACCTTTTAGACAAATGGCCCCCAGTTCCGCTGGAGAGTGCCCTCTCGCTCTCTCACCCCTCAACACTTGCGACTTCCTGTAGGGGTGAAGCTAATGGACCTCCCGGCCTTCCTCTCAGCTATGGGGTTCTCCTCTCCCTCCCCCCCTCACCCCTCCCCAAACAACATATCCAATATGCTGGTTCCCCTCTCATCCTCTACTCACGATCATCAAACTAATATTAACCTCACTCAGGATTAAGTCTACGCTAAACACATATACATATTCATTTCACTCCTTCCTCTTACTCCACCACTTACTCTCACACAACAAGAACTCCAATCTTTCCTGACCACTTACCATATCCCCCGAGGACTGGAGCGACGCGCTCCAATTACCTCCGACACGCGCCATAACTTCCGGGAAATTCCCCTAACCCGCGAGGACTAGAGGGACGCGCGCCACCTGTCAGCTGTCAGACACCTGTCCTTCCATTTCTTACAACAACACTACTCTTTCTTAACCAGAACACACAGAAAGCTCCCCAAAACCACGAGGACTGGAGCGACGCGATCCACTTTCCTCCAACACCTGTCATAACATCCGGGAAATTCTCCGAAAAAAACTTGAGGACGGGAGCGACGCGTGGCACCGCCAGGTGGCACTCGACCTGAGCGCCACCTGGCGGTGCCGTGCGTCGCTCTAGTCGTACTTTACACTACTGTCCTTACTGCCTTGATTAATAATAAGTAAAATAAAATACTTTACGCTCGAGAATACTTTGAGTGGGCTGCACATGCGTATCACAGCCAGGGAAGGAGGAGAGGCAACTCCTACTAGAGACGCCATATGTTACGAATCCATATATTTGATTCTAACATTCATCATGATAATTATGTATGTCCTTTATTTCTTTCCTCAGTTATTTAAATAAAACATTGTATCTTGTTGTGTTCCAGTATATATATGCTTGATTTATATGTAGCATGCTGTGGTGTGCCTGTATTTAATTTTTTGTTAATGATATTGCATGTTCATTCCTGTGGGGGAAGACCGTGGCGTCTCATGGGGGGATGGCCATATTTGGGATGTTCCAGTATGTGTGCAGTGTATCAAGCCAGCGTCACTGATTCACCCCTGTCATTATTCCTGTTTATTGATTGTACTTAATTTCTTATTTGCACCTTAGCATTGTTGTAGGCATATAAGTTTAGTTATAATTATGTTCTTAAGTATTACTCTTTGATAGTAGAGTATCTAGAAGTTTCATGTGGGTTTTAGTTGGTAACTTGTAGACCCCCATGTTGTGCATGCTCCAGCAATGCCAGTCCCGTGAGTGAAGCTGGCTGGTGTGGACATGTTGTGAGATAAGTCTGTGGTATTTGTTTATTGTTTAGTAACATAGCTAATTTCCTGGTTATACCATAATGTGCATCTATTTAATATAAATTATATATATATATATATATAATATATAATATATTTGTGCATCCATTGCATCTATCCATTTAAGTTGTAAAGTAGTGATCAGTGCTTATATAATGATATTGTGTTATTGTATTCTGATGCATTAATATTTCTGGCTGCCTGTATTTCCATTTATATATTTCTATGTTCTTTGTTACTCTTACTTTAAGTATATTGCTTTGTTGAGTAAGCAGTTGAGTTATTTACCCTACACACTTTTAGTAGGCAAGGCCGTATGATTATATATTTTTTAACAACTGCAACAGAGGAACCATTCCCAGAGGTCAAGAGCCATAACACCATATTAGCAGCGTGCAAGGGAGAAGCATTCCCCAGTGAGGTGTGTTCTGAACATTGCCTGCGCCCATCATTACGGCCATTGCGTTTAATTGGCCTGAAGATCGGTCATTGCCATTAATTGACCAAGGGCGCATTCTACTCTTGCTCTGAGACCTGAGAGGAGGCATCTTTCAAGCATAGGGCTCCGCGAGGTGTGCACGTGCCTCTGCAGGCGGCAACCATTGCATCAAGATCACGTGGTCATACAGTATTAGAAACTGTTCAATTACGCATCTACATAGATAGTCACATCCCGCAATTAATCGTACACAGCAGTGAACGTTAGCGACTAGCAGACGTGATACCGGCAGGCCTAAGTGTTCCAACATACCTACGTTAAGTATACATTGTAGTTTGATGCATCATTCTGTAGTTTATTACTGTGGGTTGCCTGTCGTTGTGATATTCGCCGACCACAAACACAACGTTAGTTTCATTCAACGTTATTCTCCAATTTCAGTGAATATTGGAATAATTTTCTAGCCTAGTCAAATGTTACTAAAATTTCCCTTATTACAGCGTGTAGTCGAGGACGAATCAAGCATTCCTTCTTCCACCTACGATGTTCACCACTGGTGTTTCTTCCTTATTTGGACGATGTGATCACAGCTACGAGTAGTGAAACGGGCTTAGTGAAGTCGTCTTACAGCTAAGCCATAACTCGCATTTCGTTGAATATTTGACTGTTACCATTATTATTTCTAATATGTACTTTTTATGCATATAATATTCAAGAGGAGTAACAGAAGTCAGTAATTTACTGCTCAGTGCTCAATTAGTTTGCACCTATTATTTCCTATAATTTGGTAATATTTCATAGATTTGATCATTTTTTATCTTATGATCTTTTAGAATCTACATTCAATTTCGGATTCTATAATCTCTACTAACATCATTAATGAACTGGTGACGAACCACTCTAGTTCTTAGATATATATGAATTTCTAGTAATATCCCCCAATGTTGATCTTTGAGGATTTGAACTCTCAATTCATTATTATTACAGTCCATTCATGTTCTTTAAATAATTGCTATAATCTAACATACATAGACACTGGTTCCACATTGTCGGTCTTATAATCTCTTTATTTGTTTTCCCTCTTTTCTCAAAAGTGGGTGGTCATTCGAGTATATCGATTTTCCTAATTAAATATTCTTACATTTGAGTTAAAGTCCCAGATACCCAACAGGCCTCACAGTCCGGAGATCGAGAGTCCTCCATGGCCTCACAGCCCGGAGGTCGTGAGTCCACCGTGACCTCTGTTATGACCCCACATTCACTAGTATGATCATACTGGTGCATACATATTGCTGGTGCATGATGTTTTCAAACTGTATAGTTATATCTTGGTTGATTAGCCTAGTATCACAAATATTATTATATTTATCAAATCTTCTTTTGACAATATACTAGTATAAATTGTGTATTGCCAATGTATGTCTAATATGCCTATGCATATTATGCTTCTGTACCAAAGTTATTTGCCATGTATTTGTAGATATATATTGGAAATACAGTGAATAGTAGAAGCCTAATGTCATGAAGCTTGGAAAACACCATTATGTGCTAATTGTATGAACTGATACGTAATGCTGTATAGGACATGATATGTATATTATGATGTAGAAGGTATACTTTTAGGTATCTGATGTATTACTCGCATGTATACTGTGAAATATCCATTTCATTATTGTTCATTGCATTGTCCTCTTGACCTGTTAGTAATTTATATTCTGGTACTGATAGATGTATACCACAGAAACAAGGTTTTGTTACTTATTTTGGTATATGATGCTTTATTTCGTATTAATGTATACTTATGTATAACGGCTGACCTGTAACGTCTTGAAATCCTCCCATAAATTAACACCCACCTCCCCTCTCCCCACCAATGTGTACTGTCCCAGCCAATCTTAACATGTCTTGCTAAAATGAATTCCCTCTTGACTTATTTGTTTATCATGATATATTCTACTATGTATTATTATGTAAGGCTATGTATTATAACCTTGGTTTAGTTATTGTATCGAATTAGAAGTTCTTGATTCAGAAATGTCTGCATATGAGCTTGTGATATTTAAAAGAGGAGAGTCAGCTGGCTTGTGGATTTAGAAACAGTGTCGCTCTCGGCCTGCTTGGCCCCTTGGCGGTGACTATTCTTTGATCTGAGTTGGGCAGATGTGAGTCACCCTGGTCTGGGTTTTAGTGGCCTTGTTTATGTTAATTGACTACCATTGATATTTAATGTTTAGCAGTAGTGTATACCATGGATCATTTCTTCCGTTGTACAACATTTATACCAGGTGGTAGGTGCTTTTATATATATTATTTAGGTGGGTACCTGAGGATCTTAGTGATGTCATTGTGCTATGTATGATATTGATTCCTCAAGCTCATTTGTTAATGATTGTGACACCACCATCCTGTATTGTGATTATCAGCAAAATAGATGCTAGTGTCCCACTGCGCCAGGATATAGCCTAGTGCTGAGCCTCTGCAGTTTTGAGGCCTGTTGATGATCATGCAAAGCTTTAAGAAGCTGGAAAAGTAATACATTGTGAGTTATAGAGATTGTAGTTTTCTTTCGGTGTTATGGTGTTTGGTCTTGAAAGAAGCTGGCCTCGGGTGAAAGTGGGCTGTGTCGATCTCTGTCTGGAACCCGTTGGAGCGGAACCGGGAGGTCCATATCCCGAGGGTCGAGTGGCCCAGGCTCGGCTACAGGAAGCTAGGGTTGTTCATACCCTTGATTGGTGGTTCTTCTTCGGCCCCGACCGCGGCGATCTCCGGGTTTCGAGTCCCTGTGCCCTTTTTCACCAACTTCGAGGTCAACTCCAGAACTCTCAGTTACTGTGACGGCGCTGGAACCAATCGTATTTGCGTTTGCCTTTCCATTGGAGACTTTCTGCGCCGTGGATAGGGGGGGGGAGGACCTGGCGCCTGGGTAACAGGTTCTCCTCCATATCAACCTACCCTGGCTTTGTGCCCTGGTGAGGCCACTCCAGACTGACAACCAGAGCGCAAGTCCATAGTCTCCTGAGACTGATGGATGCCTACTACTACTATGGTGACTTAAGTTATATGCCCCAGTAAACTTGAATATTTTTTGCTAGCCTTTGAATCCCCGTAGCCTGGCCTATTGATATTTGGCCTGGCTACGTTTTCTTGCAATTCTGTGGAGCACTACCCCATAACATTATATGGGACCCATAACATTAAATGGGGGCACTGTCCTTGATGTAAATCAGGTAATTCCAATTGTTCAGGATCATTATCATGTAACATCTGTGATCAAGACCATTATTGTAGTGTGATGTAAAAAAGAAGTGTAGGTGTTCGGCAGTCCTCCTAATGGCTGATGTCAATGCCAATCACATTTACAAAAAAAAAGTTGACTGCGTTACTGTTGCCTCCTGCGGTAAAGTAAGGGAAAACACGCAAAATAAATCGTATGAACAATAAAACTTTAATTAACTTGAAAATAAATATGAACAAAGATAATCCCTTGGCTATGTACAATACAAACAAACAAGATTATAAAGTCAAAAAAATAACATAAAATAAAACAGTGGTTTAGTTACTCTACAATGAATAAAGTCAAAAAATGAATTAACAGGTGCTGAGAATATTTGCTGGCTAAACACATCCACTACTACACAGAGCGTATATTAGATAGGTCTGTCAGCTTTGAGAGCACAGAATATTCTAAATCCAATGGCTTGTGCACGCTCAGTCATCGGCTATGTAGATGGCGCTGAAGTGGAGTGCAAACGATGATTCACCAATGGGACGCGTGCTGGCTGGAAGTGGTGGTTTGGTGGTAAATGAAGGTGGAGGGGGGAGGTGGAGAGCGAGTGTCTGATACGTATGCGCCTGGCAGAAACGTATTTTGCTCAATATGTCCTACTCTTGCTTGTAGTATCTAGAGGTTGCAGATGTACTGAAGTAACATGACGATAGGAAAGAGCAGGCCAAATCTCTCTTGAAGGAGATTATCATAACAGCTCTCACCCGAAGCCTGCTCTTATGGGTTATGTTACTTCAGTGGCTGGTGTAGAGGTAGGAGTAGCTGTCTCTACCTCGTAGACTCTGGAGAGGGCGTCGGCTATGATGTTGTCCATACCCTTGATGAAGTAGATCTCCAGATTAAAATTCTGCAAGTACAGAGCCCAGCGTAGAAGACGTTGATTGCTGAATTTGGCCTGTTGCAGGAACCGCAGGGAATTGTGGTCTGAGTAGATGGTAATAGACCGATTCCCCTGTAGGTAAGGTGCGAAATGTTGCAGATTCAGGACGATGGAGAGGAGTTCCTTTTCTATAGTGCTGTAGTTCTTTTGATAAGGCTTCAACTTGTAGCTGACAAGAAGAACCTCTTCGCCTCGTTGTTGCATTAGGACGCCCTCGATGCCGGTGCCACTGGCGTCGACACTGATGATGAAGGGCTTCATAATATCTGGAGAGGCGAGAATGGGATCAGAACATAGCAGAGATTTAAGTTGTTTAAAGGCAACGGTCTGTTGAATGGTCCAATGATACCGTTGCTTGGGGCTGGTCAGATTAATCAATGGTGTCACTACCGTACTAAAATTCTTCACGAACCTACGATAGTAAGATGCAAGTCCAACGACGTGCAGGAGCTGCTTCCTGGTCGAAGGTTGTGGGTAGTGCTGAATGGCTTGAGTGTGAACTGTTAAAGGAGCTATGCTGGCACTCCCTATCACATGACTCAGATAACGCACTTTACCTTTGGCAAATGTGGACTTGCCCAAGTTGATGGTAAGGCCGGCTGTCAGGAGCTTTGAGAACAATCGTTGCAGCTGGAGCAGATGTTCGCTCCAGGTGCTGGTTGCCACAACGATGTCGTCCAAGTAGGCGTAGGTGTGATCTAGGCCGTAGATGACTTGGTTGACAGCTCGCTGGAAGGTGGCCGGGGCGTTACACAGTCCAAAAGGAAGGCGTTCATATCTGTATAGGCCAAAAGGAGTGGTGAAAGCAGATATTTCCTTAGCTCTCTCTCTGTTAGGGCGATTTGGTAATAGTCCTTTAACAAATCAATTTGGGATAAATAATTTGCATTACCTACTGCGTCAAGGATATCATCTATACGTGGTAAAGGATAAGCATCCTTGACGGTCACAAGGTTCAGTTTCGTATAATCGGTACTAAGGCGTACTTTACCATGCAGTTTCGGCACCAAGATGCAGAATGAAGCCCAAGGGTACTCAAAAGGGGTGGCCAGCCCATGATCCAGAAGGTAATGTACTTCAGTACGCGTAACTTTCTTTTTGTACGGGCTGATACGGTAGAAGGATTGACGAATTGGCCGGGTATCAGGAAGCAGCTGGATGCCGTGCTGAACCACATTACACTCCTGGGATCATCGTTGAACAACTTCTGATGTTCTTGAAGAATTTTGATGAGAGGAGCACTTTTACAGTCCTGTAAATATTTAGGAAGATCATTAAGGATCTCCGAGTTGGAAGGCACTGACTCAGAGTTAGTGCTTTCCGGAGGAGAAGCAGGGATAGTCTCACTGTGGAGGTATGGATCTTTGAAAGTGGAGAGTGATATTAGCACAGTAGGGGGAATACCTTTATACTCCTTGAGTAGATTGACGTGGCACAACTGGGTCCTCTGCCGCCTATCTAGATTCTCAAGAATGTAGTTGTGGTCGTTTCTGCACTCCTTGATGCGGTAAGGTCCTGAAAACTTATTTGGCAATTTAGAACCTGGGATCGGAAAATATGCCAACACGAAGTCTCCTGGTTTAAATTTCCTTATTTTGCTGCGTTGGTCAAAATGAGTCTTCATCCTATCTTGAGCTTTCAATAAATTGTCATTAGCAAATTTATGTACTCTTTCTAGAATGTGCTTTAAGTTTTGAAGAAACTAGGGCACATTCTGAGGGTCACCGAGAGTGGCATTACGTAGAGAGTCTTTAAAAGCTTTAAGAGGAAAACGACACTTACGTCCGTAGAGCATCTCATAAGGAGATACTCTTAGAGACTCATTTGGGAGACTTCTGAAAATGCACATGATGATGTCAAGTTGTTTATCCCAGTCTTTCATGGTTTCATTGCAAAATTTCTTAAGGAGTTATTTTATCGATTATCGTTCAAGAGAACCCTGTGAAGCAGGATGATAGAGGCTGGACAATACCCGAGTGATGTTGAATTCTTCCAGTGTCTTTTTGAAGAGATCTCTGGTGAAGTTGGTGCCACAGTCACTTTGAATCTCCCTAGGAAATCCATATTGGGCAAAGATCTTCAATAGTTGTTTCACCACCGTAGCATCCGTAATGTTCTTTACAGGAACTGCTATGGGGAATCTGGTGGTTGAACACAGGATGGTTATTATATAGGCGTTGTCAGAACTGGTCCGGGGTAAAGGACCAACACAGTCTATGATGAGTCTGTGAAAAGGTTCTTCAGGCACCGGGATAGAAATTAAAGGTGCCTTGGGAATCGGGATGTTAGGTTTTCCTGCCATCTGACATGCATGACACTGTTGCAGATAACTTTTTACATCTTTAACCATACCTGGCCAGTAGTAGTCTTCTCTGATTCTGTGACAGGTTTTGTTAAAACCATAGTGAGAAAGCACTCCGTGGGCCAGGTGTAGAATATCGGGCCGTAGGCTAGTGGGAACTACTAGTTGTTCGACATTAGCCCAATCGTCATCCTCCGTCAGCTTACTGGGTCTGTACCTGCGGTAGAGCAACTGATTCTCTAGGAAGAACCCAGGGATACTGTCAAATTGAGTCTCGGCCTGGAAGAATAATGGTGTTAATGAAGGATCCTCCCTCTGTAACTTACGGAACTCCAACATAGTAAGATTTGGTGGTAGATTCTGATGGTCTTGAGGGACAGCGGTTGCAGTAGAGTCAGCTGGTTGCGGGCGTGCAGCTTGTGCACGGGTTGTCACCAAAACCGGAGGAGAGACTTCATCACTCTCTTGGTCCTCTGCTGGAACATACTTCAAGATGGGGTTGTCCACTACAGAGTCACATTCCTGGGGTTTGTCCATGATGATCAGGTTGGAAGGTTGCAGATCTTCAGCCAAGTCGTTGCCCAGGAGAAGTTTTACCCCCGACATGGGAAAAGGCTTTTCCCTGATGGCGACTTGGACTTCACCGGTCACGAAAGGACAATCCAGGTGGACTCTGGCGAGTGGATACGGAGTGGTAGCAGTTAGGTCAGTGATAAGGACGGTTTCCCCGGTGTAGGTGATGTTAGGCACAGCCGATTTCAATATTATTGACTGAAGAGCCGCTGTGTCCCTCAAGATCTTCAATTTGAAACGTCCCTCCGAATCTGTACTGTTGGCAGAGACAGTTCCAGAATACAGGTGTTTGCTGAAGAGAGAAAGATCATTAACAGGAACACTAACATTTATCACAGGCTTACCGGACTTAGGAGGAGTCGGTTTGGGTTTAGGAGTTTCACGATAGCCTTTGTATTGGGCTTTCCCACATTTATCTATGGTATGTCCATAGAGCTTGCAATACAATTGAGAGCTCGCCTGATCATTACTCACTTTGTCATAACTAGACCAAGACTTCTTACTGGAAGGTGGGTCAGGTGTTAGCCGGTGTATAAGACCGGTGTCAGCCGACTTCGCACATCTGATGTAGTCGGTTTCTTCTTTGTCTGCTAAATATAAATGGATGGAAGGGGGAGCACGTCTAAAGAATTCCTCAACTAGAATGAGGTTGACGAGTTCTGAAAATGTAAAGACATGTTCTGCTTCCAGCGATTTCATGAAATATATTTTCTTAGTATTGGCAAATTCTAAAAAGGTGGTGGTACTTGCCTTCAGATAATCACGGAATTTTCGTCTGTAGCTTTCGGTGGAGAGAAGGTAGGCGTCCAAAACTGCTTGCTATAGGGTTTGGTAGTCATTTTCAGACGCTAAAGTACTGAGAGTAACCGCAGCTCTACCTGTGAGATGCACTCTGAGAAGTGTCGACCGTTGATCTTCAGGCCAGCTAAGTTTTTTTAGCTAGGACCTCAAAAGTAGTAAAAAACACATCTATCTTTGTCTCAACGGATAGTGGCATTAACTTGGGAGACATTGAAGCTTACTGGGAGACTAGCTGTAGCTTGTTGGCGCTGATTGTGATGTGTAGTTTCCAAGTTGAGTTCTTGTTGATGATAAACTAAAGCCCTATCAGCTTGCTGTTTATCATGCTCACGTTGTATCTCCAGGTCACGTTTTCTTGTTTTAAGCTGTACCCTCACACGCTCATGTTGTAGGGCAACCTCACGTTCCTGTTCTTTCTTTAGGGCAGCCTCACATTCCTGTTCTTTTTTTAGGGCAGCCTCACATTTCTGTTCTTTTTTTAGGGCAGCCTCACGTTCCCTTATCTGGAGAGCTACTCTTTGTTGTTCCTGCTCTATTTTTGCTAATTCGAGCTTTAACTTCATAGCTCCCAGAGCATGCCGATCTGCAATAGAGTAGTTATCGTGAGATTCAGAGTCTATAATTCCTTCATCTAAGAGGTGGTCCAAGATAATGTTGTGCAAGTCACTTTTGTTGGCTCCATGGTGAACATCTAGGTGATACTCATGTGCTAGAGTTTGTAATTCTGTCTTTCTGGCACGAATTAAGTTCCCTACTTCACTTGCTGGATCATTACAAAATGCTGAGAGACGAAGCATTTTGAGATAGCAAATAAATGTACAGTGAATATACCTGTGATATTATAAGTGTCAGTAACAGGATGACGTAGCAACTGGTAACTATCCTGTGGAAATTTAATCATTAACAATTAACGTTAATATTAGATGTTAAATATTTAATCATTCAAAATCGCAGGAAATCTTGTACCTGGTACTCAATATAAGAGAATAAGGGCACGAAAATCCTACTAAATAAATGCAACCGATAGTTTCGAAACAAATGAAACTTTTAATTGTTTCTAAAGTGAAAGGGTAGTCCAAGAATGTAGGGATATCTTGCCGGGCCTCTATAGGACAGAAGCAAGGGGTTTCCTACTTAACTACATGATACTTACAGAATTAGCGTTCTTTGTGCTCTGAAAAAAGAATGCCAATTCCCTACCTTAGTAAATATCATCATCTCTGACCGACGTGTAGGGGTGCGAGTGTCAACTGGTGACAAGAACTGCTGTCGAGGTCCCAACTCAACAGCGTAGTCAGTGCTAGAGGAACTATGGCCCTCTTTATCCTCCTTTGGTCGGATTGCAGGAGAGAGGGTGCGTGGCCCGAAGACAAACCAAAGTACCAGGGAACTAAAATGATGATCTGCCTGAATTTGAGAAATATTCTAGGGACGAGAAAGGTGGAATACACGAGTAATAACACTAAGGGATGGACGACCAATTAAGAGAGTGACTGGGCCACTAGTCACCACGTAATCCACAGTTATCCTAACACTCACAATATGTTACACTCTGAATGCACAAAATACACAGCACCATATAAATATTACAAGTTATGTAAATGTTGAAAAGCAACTGTATCAAAGCCAAGTACACTTACCACCAATTGATGTTCTAGTACTAGACCCTTTGTGAGGCTCCTAGGACAGGCCCCCATTAAATGTGATGTAAAAAAGTGTAGGTGTTCGGCAGTCCTCCTAATGGCTGATGTCAATGCCAATCACATTGACCAAAAAAAAAGTTGACTGTGTGGCTGTTGCCTCCTGTGGTAAAGTAAGGGAAAACACGCAAAACAAATCGTATGAACAATAAAACTTTAATTAACTTGAAAATAAATATGAACAAAGATAATCCCTTGGCTATGTACAGTGCAAACAAACAAGATTATAAAGTCAAAAAAATAACATAAAATAAAACAGTGGCTAAGTTACTCTACAATGAATAAAGACAAAAAATGAATTAACAGGTGCTGAGAATATTTCCTGGCTAAACACATCCACTATTACACAGAGCGTATATTAGATAGGTGTGTCAGCTTTGAGAGCACAGAATATTCTAAATCCAATGGCTTGTGCACGCTCAGTCATCAGCTATGTAGATGGTGCTGAAGTGGAGTGCAGACGACGATTCACCAATGGGACGCGTGCTGGCTGGAAGTGGTGGTTTGGTGATCGACGAAGGTGGAGGGGGGAGGTAGAGAGCGAGAGTCTGATACGTATGCGCCTGGCAGAAACATATTTTGCTCAATATGTACTACACTTGCTTGTAGTATCTAGATGTTGTAGATGTACTGAAGTAACATGACGATAGGAAAGAGCAGGCCAAATCTCTCTTGAAGGAGATTATCGTAACAGTAGAAACCCTAGTGTTCAGTATTAACATTCCATATGACATGGTTAGACTGATCCATGCTTATTTTCTATTTTGTTGTGCCTATTTGAAGTGAATGTTCCGGTATCATTAGTAGAGTTTTTGATGTTTTGTGTCTCTGTGTATCATTCAGATCATTCACTCTGCGTATCATGCAGTCTTATGAGAACCTAGTTAATACTGCACTTGCAACTGTTACGGTGCCCTCTCCTATTTCTTTCGTTTGCCGGCGTAAAGAGTCACATCAGCTCTCCCTACTGATTCTCTGAGGTTCAGGGAGTCTATTGACATATGTGGCGACCAGACCGGCTGCCAGTTAAGGGAGAACGTTACATTATAAGTTGTAAATAAGGGGAAATTGCCGCCCTGATATAAAATGAAAGAGTATCCCCTAATGCAGATATGACCTTTTGGAAGGGACACTAGCCGATCGCAGATTGGCCGACTTAGGTCGCGGGCGACCAATCAGGGCCCGCCGTGACGTCACCGAGTGCCCCGGGCGGCGCCAACGTCAGAGTTGACCTAACCTCGGAAGGGAGAGGACCCGCCTCGGTCTGCTCTCAAGGATCAGAGGCTCTACAAGCCTTTCTTAGTGGATTAGTGCTGGCTATTGCAGCCCATCTGCTGTATTGGAGACCCCGCGCTTCTGGGAAGCAAAAAGGAACCAAGTTTATTGAGCGAAAGAGTGCCAAACTTGGAAAATATTCGGCGGCGACGCTGGACGTTGAGGGTCTGAGAAGGTGTGGCGGGCAAGCCTAGCTGTGACCGGGTCACACCACTGAGGGTCTTGGAAGGACGACACCGTGCCTAGGACAAGGAGCAACGCCTTGTGGAAGGGGCGAGTGTGGGAAAATAGTGATTAGCTCAACGCCTATCGATGAACCAGGATTGGGGTAGCTGAATCTCAGGGATTGGAACGGCGATGACACGAAGGCTCCACGACTCCTGAGGACTCCTGAGGACCTGTGGAACGTTCCTGGATCGTCGAAGATCGACTCAGGAAGCGTGGGAACCTCACACCATCGAGGGACAGGCGTCGTGAGCCAGGAATGTAAGGTAGATCATTTTCCCTCCCATTACCCCTTGTGTGAGTAGGCTAGTTAGGCCACAGTAGTTACTTATGTATGTGGCAACGGGACATTAATACTTTAGTAGTAGAATAGGCTGCAAGGCAGCTTGTGTCCAGGACTGTCAGAGGGGACAGTGTGTATGGATGGCAGGACAGTGAAGAGGAGGCGCCGTTGTGGTGAAGAGGCCTTCCTGTGAGAGAGTGTGGGACTCCTGTCTTTCTGCCCAGTTGAAGGAGTGTTGGAGGTCGTGGAAGAAGAGGCTGACGATCTTCAGACTTATTATCCTTATTTTCATATTCATGTATTACTTGTGATTGTATGTGTGATCATGTAATTTGCATCAGTAAATTCACACTTTTATCATTGTGTTTAAGTGTGCCTCCATTTATAACATTTCTCTATGAGCATACATGAAGGTTATCATAGTACCACCTAGGGAACACAACGTTCTCTATAGAAGTTCTTATTGCCTGGAGAGTGGTAAAGACAGCACAGACTTACATAAAAGTGTACCCCTTAGCCATCCGATCAGTATCAGTGCCTGAATGGTGGCAACTATTAACGTAGTGGCTATAGAGAGGCAAAGCCACACAGACCTTCCTGGGAGAATACCCTGGGCCAGCAGTCTAGTAGCAGATCTATGGGAGTAGCAATCTTCTGGCTACAAACAATATATAATACACCCACTGAACTGCATTGCTGGGGTGCAGATATAATAACCCAGCTGGCGACCTTATTAAGAAGAAGATAGAGAAGACAGGCGGGAAAGGAGTTCCTGCAACCTTTTTGTCTGGCAGGCAAGATTCAAGGAGGTTATTGTTATAAGGTCAGCCTGAGTCTTCCTTCACTCCTCCACGGGTCTAGGCCGGAACTGTTGACAACAGTTTCCCCGTGTTTGACTGAAGGGCTTCCAAGGTGAATCAGTGGCACCCCCCCCCCCCTTTTGTGGTGGAAGCAAAGACCTGCGGAGGTGGGCATTGTTGGTCCTCTCTTGTGCGACCAAGGAGACTCCGGTGAATCCAGGAAGTCGGAGGGGCTGAGTATTTGGGCTTTTTGAGCCCCTAGCAGCTAAGTGTTAGCAGAGCCCCGGCCCACCCACCTCCACGTGACACAACCCTGCATGCCAGTAGTAAGTGTACCCATTTTGCGTGTCTGTGGGGCATGCTAATCTAGTATAGTGTTGATTTGTATGGGAAACACCCTAGAGTTAGACGTGGCACCCAGAATGACTAAAGCTAAATTATTGCAAATTAATTTCTTGCATCTAGTAGAAGATAGCATTTTGAGTGATGAGGTATTAGAGGAATACCCTGACGAGGCAGAGTACTGCTAGACTGGGAAGGCAGGAGTTAGAACTTCAGCTAAGGCAAGTTGAGTTAAGAGAGGTTTAAATGTGTAGAAGACACTAAGCATAGAGAAGCCGAGATAGAGTTTGCTAGACTCAGAGGAGGAAAATAAAATAGGCAGAGAGAAGCTGAGTTAGAGACAGAATTAAACAGCAGATGGCTGAGGTACAGATTAGGCTTGAGGAGAAAAAGCTAGAAGCTACAGCCGCTGCTAGTAGTAAGGATTCTAAGGGATGTTAAAATAGTAGTCACAGTAGTGGACATCATTTCCTTACATGGTTTGAATTACCCAAATTTGATGAGGACTCCAAATATTTTTCCTTGCATTTTTCAAAATTAGCTACTAGTTTGAAATGGTCAGGGGATTCTTGGGTGACCATTATGCAAGGTCAGTTGCGAGGGAAGGCACAAGAGATATTTGCCTCCCTCCCTTTTGAAGACAGATTTCACTATCTCACAGTCAAAAAGAGGATCTTGCAAGCATTTGAATTCAATACACAGGCATTGAGCTCATATGAGACCTCTAAACAAAAGTTTAGAGGTCTCGTGCGGGCAAACAGTTACAGATTTTGCTCGGGCAAAAGGGTCAATCTTTAACAGGTGGCTTAATAGAAATAGTACTCATGATTAGTTGTCCTTTAAGCAGCTCATTATAGTAGAAGAACTCTTGTCTTGTTTACCTGTAAAGTTGACCATTACGCTAGCCACAGGTAAACGTTCATACAAGGATGTTTATGATTTAGCTATATTGGCAGATGAACATGAGACAATAAATAACATACCGTATAATAGCTATCATATGGCACTAAAAGCATTCACTTCCAGGCAGGATAATTCTGAGAAGTCAGAGAGTAGTCATTATAATGCGAAGTATGCTCTTACAGTTTGGGGAGACCATGCATCTCGTAAATCTAAGGGTACTGTTAACCCTAGTAGAGTTTACTTCAGGTTCAACAAGTTCGGCTGATGTAAAACAATGGATTTATTGCCTTAAGAAAGGACATGTTGTCCGTGATTTTATCAGGTTACATCGAGAATTAAGACCAAACGCCTTGATTGTGATTAAAATAAGGCAAGGTCATAATTCCGAGACATTGTGTAAGGGCAAGCCACAGTGGCTTGCTGGTTTTGACTCTTATGATTCATGCTAAAATGGTTGGAGTTGTAGACAAATGGGTTCCTGTGGTTATGTTTAGAGGCACTGGTGCGTCGTTAACCTTGATTACTTCCAGTATATTGTCTATTGTCAAGAAGGTTAACCTGGACGAAGGAATGCTTATACAGAGTATAGTTGGGGTAGTGCAACGTGTTCCCCTTATGCAAGTATACATTAAGTTTCCCTATACTCCTGAACTATGTACTGTAGGTGTGTGCGATACCTTGCCCATACCTGGTGTCGATATAATTCTTGGAAATGTCATTGCTTGCACCTTGATAAATAGTCATCTCCCCATCATGTTCAGTGACCCAGGTAGAGTTCACTCAGAAATGAGTGAGATTGCTCCTGAAGTATATTCCAGCCTGCGCAGTCAACAGATCTCAAGTTGCCAAGTCCCAGAGGAATATTTCCAACCCTACAACCGGAGTGATGGCTGGAAAACTTCCAGCGTTAGAACCGGAAATCAACTTGGCAGACACTTTTATAGTTCGTTTGGATGAGGTTAGTGCTGTTGAGGGAGTTGTGCCTGGTAAGGAAGTTGTATCTCCTGTTACTACCTTCCCCCTAATTTCGACGTAAAGTAACTCACTTTAGCCCAACTTCAACAGAGTGACCCTAGTTTAAATGCATGTTTTTTCTGAAGCTGTTAAGGAGGAGGATGCTTTGGCAGATGATGTTGCATACTTCCTCCGAGATCAGATGCTGATGAGACGATAGAGATCTAAGTTATCTCTCTCTTTTCAGAGTACTGTGTGAGTGTTACCCAGCTTGTGGTCCCCAAAACATACCGTGACCCAGTCCTCTCAGCTACCCACGACGATCAATTAAGGGGTCACCAAGGGATCAGTCGAATGGTGTATCAGGTAACTAAGTATTTCTATTGGCCCAGTCTTGAGAAGGATATTGGGAAACTTTGTAGATAGTGTGTAACCGGTGAAATGGTGGATAAACCTAGTCAAAGTGTACCTAAAACTTCCGTGCATCCAATTGTAGTTCCAAGTGAACCTTTTTCCCACATCATTATCGACTGTTTCGGCCCTTTGAATCGGACCAAGTTAGGTCATGTATTTTTTATAACCTTAATGTGCGCCACATCCAAGTTCCCAGAGGCTTACCCTGTACGTAATATGAGAGCAAAGACAGTGATCCATCATTTGATAAAAGTTTTGTACCTTCTTTGGACTACCTCGAGTGATCCAGTCGGATGTTGGTAGTAACCGTTCTGCAGAGTTCAAACGATTTTGTTTGAAGTACAATATAGAACACTGTATGTCCAGTACTTATCATCCACAGAGTCAAGGTGTCTTGGAGAGATATCACCAGACCATGAAGCAGATGTTACGAACTGTTGGCGAAGACTCCGGGAGAAATTGGGATGAGGACTTACCCTTTATATTATTTGCAGCTCGTAATTTGTTACAGCATTCGTTGGGGTATTCTCCCTTCTAACTAATTTATGGACATCAAGTGAGAGGCCCATTCCAGTTGCTGCGTGAAAGGATGATGGGAAATGTTTCTCTCCCTGATGGAAGTCGTGCTGTTGAGTGAGATTCAGTCAAAGTTGAAGAAGTACCAAGACGGAGCAAGTGAGCCTCTGAAGCAGTTGCAGCTTAAGATAAAACAACATCATAACAAGAAGTTCAGGGTGAAGTTGAGATGTTTCCAGCCAGGTGATCTTGTCCTTGTTTGTGAAATCCAGAGTAGAGGCTGCTTTAGCTCATCATTTTTATGGTCTTTTTGTAGTTGTTTGCAGACGCTCTGAGTTAACTGATACAATTAAAAGTCTGTAGGACCCTTCCAACATTTTAATAGTGCACATTAACAGGTTGAAAGAATTTTAAGGCTCCAAGCCAGTGGCATGTGTGGTAGAGGACACAGTCACTCTCCGAGAACCATATAACTGATGATTTGTTTATTCCTACCTTTTGTCATTCTAGCTTTGAAGAGATGTTGGGACATTTGGACGAGGAGAAACAGGGAGAGTTGAGAACCTGACTACACCAGTATTCTAATCTGTTTGGAGGAGTGCATATCCAAACCAATGTCATTATAAATGATATTCAGCACACAGACACCGCCCCTTTTCGCTTGCATCCGTATAGAGTATCATTGGAAAAAAAAAGCCATATTATTAGGAGGGAAGTGGAGTTCCTCCTTGAACATGGTCTAGTTAAGCCCAGTCAGAGTTCCTGATGTTCACTGAGCTTACTAGTTCCTAAACCGGATGGGAAGTGGCGCCTATGTACTGACTTTAGGCGATTGAATAAGGTAACTGCAGTAGATACATTTCCATTACCATTGCTTGAGAACTGTATTGACCACATTGATCACTGACAATTTATATCTAAACTCGATTTGTCAAAAGGTTATCATCAAGTGCCCATGACAAGTCGAGCTAATGAAGTTTCAGCTTTTATAACACCTGATGGTTGTTTCCAGTATACTGTTATGCCTTTTGGTCTTAAGAATGCTCCAGAAACTTTCCATCCCGGCAAGACCATTTAAAGGGTTTAAAAAATTTTATTTGCTAAGTTGCAGGAGGTCAATCTTACTGTTAACCCTAAGAAATGTAACTTTGTCAGAGGTCTATCTAGGGCACGAGGTTTGTCAAGGTAGGGTGATGCCTTTATCAGATAAAATTAATGTCATTGTTTATTATCCTATCTGGACTAACAAGAAACAGGTTCAGCGATTTTTAGGAATGAGTGCCTACTACCGTAGGTATTGTAAAAACTTCTCTATGATAGCTTCACCTCTGACTGGTTTGTTGCAGCAGAGAAGTAAATTTAAATGGACTACCCAGTGTCAAGAAACCTTTGATGGTTTACAAAGTTTCTTGTCTTCATCCCCAGTCCTCGCTAGTCCTGATTTAATAAACCTTTTGTAATGTATATAGATGCTTCTGATTTGGGTGCAGCTGCTGTCTTACTCCAAGTTGGATGTGCAACCCGTTCTCGCACTTGCTTATAGTCAATATTGGCTTATATAACAAGTGCATATGTGACATACTAATTGATTGTGAATATTTTAGTTTACTTTGAAAAGCTTCATAGAAAACACCGACCTCACCTAACCTTCTTAGTATGTTAAGATAAGCATCTTATTGCCTCTTATTTACAATTATTACTTAACCTATCAACGGTATAGGTTAAGTAATAATTGTAATTAAGAAGCAATAAGATGCTTATCTTAACACGCCAAACACACAGCGAAACTACGACGTTGCTACAACGTTCGGACAAGATTTATCACCTCCTAACAAGTTATAAGAACCGATATAACAAGTTATAAGAACGTTCTAATACGTCAAAAACACGTTAAGCCAAGATGTAACAACTTTATTTAAGTTGTAACAAGCGGAAAATAGGGTCAGTTACGGTTTGTGTTCCAGGGGTTCACACTAAGAAGGTTTGGTGAGGTCAGTGTTTTCTATAAAGCTTTTCAAGGTAAACTAAAATATTCACAATCAATTAGTATGTCACATATGAACTTATTAAATAAGCCAATATTGACTAGAAGCAAGTGCGAGAACGGGTTGGGATGTGATAATGTTGAGCATCTTGTATATTATTTTTCAAGAAAGTTCACTAGTACAGAGAGAAATTACTCTGTTGTTGAGAGCATAAGCTGTTGTGTAGGCATGCAAGAATTTTGAGGTATATATCCATGGAAATAAGGTTGATGTGTATACTGACCATAATCCGTTAATCATTGACAGAATGAAAATTCATAAACAGAAAATTTTGAGATGGTCGTTGTATTTGCAGGAATTCAATATCCACATACATCATGTTCCTGGCACGCTAAATTTTTTGGCTGATGCCTTGTCTAGGTATTTTTACTAATAAAACCGACTTTGAAGAACCACCCTAAAACTTTCTGATTGACATTGTTTATATAATGATTGATTATAATTACTTGTAATTGCTGATATATTTGTAAACAATTTAAACTTAATGACGTTGTAAATATTTTACATACTGTAGTAGTTGTGCTTGCACTGAATATTGTGCAGCTCATGTAAGTTTATTGTGAGTATATATGTATGATTAATGATATTATTTTGTGGTCCATGTTAGTAAGAATGTGTACACTGTGTCTCACATTGTACCCATTTCTTGCGATGGAGGGATGTTATGACCCCACATACACAAGTATGATCATGCTGTACTCACCTAGGTGTTTTTGCTCACCTAGGAAAATAGATGTAAAGTGCCTTGTATAGTGACTGTTGTGAGCCTCATGACAAATCCCTTGTGACACAAAAGATTATTGATGTGTGTATTTGTGTGGGTGATTAAATATGTATGTATATGCATATATGCATATGTATGTATATGTACATGTATGCATGAGTATGTGTACCTGTATATATAACATTAATAATTTTGTAACTAGCGTCAAAAGATTGTTATTTGCTTAACTAAACGAACTAGAGGGTTCAGTTCCTGAACCGATTATGTGCCTCTGTAATCCTTTACACCACCTCCCACGGAATGGGTATGGTGTGCATAATAAAAATAATAAATTGGAAAAATTGGTAGGTGTTTTTATATATATTATTGAGGTGGGTACCTGAGGATCATAAGTGATGTCACTATGCTGTGTATGATATTGATTCCTCAACATCATTTGCTAATGATTGTGACGCCACTACCCTGTATTGGTATTATCAGCATAATAGATGCTAGAGTCCCACTGCACCAGGAAAGATCCAAGGTGTCAGCTAGTGCTGGGCGTATGCAGTTTTAAGACCTGTTGATGATCATGCCCAGCTTTGAGAAGCTGGATAGAGTAATAGAATGTGTTATAGAAATTGTAGTTTTCTTATGGTGACTTTTGTTATATACTCCAGTACTCTGGAATATTTTTTGCAAGCCTTTGAATCACATAGACACCTATTGATATTTGGCCAGACTACGTTTTCTAGCGATGCTGTGGAGCACTACCCCATAACAGTCACATTATATGGGACAGTAGTATATTCCGTGCCAGATAGGGGCACTTATCAAACAATGGGGGGTACTTATCAGACAATGGAATCAGAGGCGGGGAGCCAGATAGGCCCACTTATCAGACAATGGAATCAGAGGTGGGGTGACAGATAGACCCCACCTCAAATTTTAGTCTATGTTGAGCCCCCACCATATTTCACTTACTCCGGGTATCACCTTTAAACACTACGCCATTATATAGGAGTAATTAAGGATATATATTCGAACAAGTCTGAATGGCCCTTCCAGGACTATGTGCATATATGACCGGAGCTATATAGGATATATATATACTCAAAATAAAAGAGGGTGAAAAGAAATAACCCTTAATCACTTACTCCAGCTATCACCCCCCCCCCTTACGGGGGGTTATATAGGAGTATTTAAGGAGTATTACATTATAAGTCTCCCCCCAAGGGTTAAAAAAACATCAAATAATTTATTAAATGCTTTATTAGGTAAAAACCACAAAAATGTATAAGTAATTATGTTAGTTAATAATTGTAGTTTACAGTGTGTTCCTGCCATATTTCACTTACTCCAGCTATCACGTTTAATTAAATACTACAGGTCTACCCCCCCCCCTTATCCCTCGTCCCCCTCCACCCCCCCCCCATCCTCATCTGAGTAGAATTCTGACATCTCTTCGTCAGTGATGAGTGGGGGAAGGTCTAGACCCCCATCCTCCTCCTCTCTTGGGGGGGTGGGGTGAGTTGGGTGGAAACCTTTTGGCTGAGTTTCCTCCTCTCTCTCATCGGGAGTGTTCTGGAAAGAGATGGGGGAAATAATTTATAGTGATTAAAGGTTTTTTATAGGATTATATATTTTATTAGAAAAATTTTCTACTTTTCTCTAAGAACAACTAGTACATACCTCTCCCCCTGCAGGAGCGGCCTTGTGTCCTCTACAGCAGGCATCGTCAATTAGACTACGTAACAGCATCTTGTTTGGTGCAGACCCCCACGTAGAATTACTACTCTACAAATGTGGACGGGTCCCAAGAACTGTACTGAAGAAAAAATAAAGAGGTGAAATAGAGGATATACAAACTTTTTTATTGAGGGAAATAAACATAAAATAAATCTATTAGCAGAAAGTAAGGGTAATACTAACCAGGTCCTTCAAGGACTTCAATCTTCCCTGCGGGTGTTTTTGAGAGACACCTTCCATTTCGTAGGAGGAAAACAGTCTTCTGAGGGGGATGAGTGGGGGAGAGGGGTTTTTATAGGAGACTACGCCCCTTGTTAGATAGGTTACCTAGCTAACAAAAATATTCTCTACACCACCTATAAGAACCAACTCCTATACCTCTACAAAATGTTCTAACACAATGATGTTTCATAGAAAAATATCGTCTCGCATAAGCGAGGGCTCGTTTTTCGTTTAATTTTAAAGTAACGCTGGAAAATACATTATGTAAGTAATGTACTGTTGAAGACAACCCCAAGTGACTTATCCTACGAACAAACATGATGCAATAGAGCCTGCAGGCCAGAAGAAAATCACTCTGGAGTCTGTAGCGCATTCCAAACACCTCTGTTATTTTGTTAGTTGTAATAAATCCCTGAAAATAATGTCCATAAGTAACCACCGACATTGCATAACTATCGAAAAAAAACATTCGATGTTTAACTTTATCAACATAAATAGCTACCCAATGTCCCATAGTTAATCTGCTGTGTGATGGTAAAATATTAGTTATGAAAACAATAGGTTTTCTTGAAGAGATATTTAAATGTTCTATCTCATCAGCATTATAACAACCTAGGTAGAGCGTTCGATCCCCTAGATTATTTTTTAGATTAATATTTATATCATAACAATTCAATATGGTTTTTTTTAAGCTCGTACGTCGCATAGAACAGTTCTTTGCCCATCGATGGATAGTACCCCAGTCGTTTCCCCAAACAGTAAAACCAGTCTTTTATATGTAACACCACCGCCAAATTCAAGCTCCATACACAAGTTGCCAGATTTCTCCACAGGAAGGGAATCCTTCGTTTGAATGGAGGTTAAGTCAAAGGCGAATATTGATCTTTCCTTATTAAAAGAGTCATCGGCCAGAGCTGCACAGGCAGGAGGTGCTGCCAATCCAACCCGTTCTCGCTCTTGCTTATAGTCAATATTTTGCTTATGCATAAGTACATATGTGAAATTCTAATTTATTGTGAATGTTTGAGTTTACGAGGTAGCGCAAAAGCATAACAGAGGACACAAAAGGTCTTTGTCAGACATTATCTTAGATAATTACATAAACAATTTCATCTATCCTTCACACCTTATAATTACATGTAAGCTAGTTACTGAGAGAATGTTCTATTTCAAAAGCTATATATTTCCAGTAAGTCATTACACATTAATGGTACGCCTTATTGCTAATACATAATTGTTTGAGCAATGGAGATATTACTGTCATTGGGAAGCTGCTATTTATTTATTAGTCTTCACAATACTTAAGTTTCTTAATCTCATATGTTGATTATCTACTGGGAGCGAAATATGTATACAGTGCAAGGATTTCAAGTATTTTATCCTTGGTAATAAGATTGGTCGTCATATCATACAACGTGAGCTTAGATTATCTCTAAATGACTCAATTTTACTACAGTCCAAGATTTGGTGTTCGAGTGAGTGTCCCTGTCTTTGTCCGCACACTTTACTCTTTATCAAATCAAATCAATTCAAATCAAATATTTATTCAGGTAAAAGTACATACATAGAAGATTAGTTACAAACATAATGGTGGATTTATAGATAGAGCTAGTACTTACAATACCTAAAGCCACTAGTATGTATAGCGTTTCGGGCAAGGTGAGGTACGTGGGGAAAAAATCCCTTAGACTAAAACTTAATAGTAATTGAGCTTAAAGTATAAATTGCGTTGAAAGAAAAAAATGAAAGATAAAAAAAGGGGGGGGGGGACATGGTAGAAAATAGCCAATATACAAGTTGGTCAACAAACAGCATTGTTTAAAAATAGTAAGACATGGGTTGACATTTAGGGGTAAGGTAGGTCACATGGAGTTAATTAGGTAGTACTTAGTTTTCATCACTGGTTGAGAGAGGTACAGCTTTTGACATGATTGGGAAGGTCATTTCACATTCTTGGTCCCTTGATTTGCAGTGCATTTCTAGTTTGATTAAGTCGTATTCTTGGAATATCAAATAGGTATTTGTTTCTTGTGTGGTTCCCATGGGTTCTGTTACAACCGTCTAAGAAGCATCTAAGGTCAGGATTGACATTACAATTCAGAATTTTAAATATATAAAATACACATGAGAGGATATGCAGTAACTTAATATCCAACATATTCAGAGATTTGAGAAGGGTACCGAGTGCTGTCTGGGGCCAGAGTTAGATATTGTTCTAATAGAAGCTTTGTGTTGGGTAATTAAAAGACGTAAATGATTTTGGATAGTAGAACCCCAAGCACAAATACCATAGTTAAGATAAGGATAGATGAGAGAGTAATAGAGCGTCACCAGGGCAGGACGAGGTACATAATATCTGATCTTGAAAGAATGCCAACAGTTTTAGAAACTTTTTTTACTATATTCAGAATGTGTCCATGGAAATTCAGCTTGTTATCGATGAGGACACCAAATTCCGATGATGGAATTTACCATCAACTTTACTACTGATTTGTATATTGTTTATTCTTAGATTAATTTCATTTGAGGATTTATTACCAAACAAAATATAGAAAGTTTTGTCAATGAGTTTTTTGGGTGAGTGTGTTAGCAGTTAGCCAAAGATGGACTTTATTTAGTTCAGTATAAACAGTGACATTTAGAGCAAGAGGGTCAGGACTGGAGAAAATGAAAGTTGTGTCATCAGCAAATAAGATTGGTTTGAGGTCTATATTGAGGGAGGTGAACTTTATTCTACTTCTAATTGTTTCTATTTTTTGTGTACTTGCATTTATTGATGTGTTCTGCTATAATAATTTTCTATTTACAGCAGATTTAGTATTTATGTAAGCATCTACCTCAGTGTCATAGAAAATTTTTACTCATAAATATAATCCTACCCTCTTATTTTTTTAAATTTTATATTTAATTTGTAATTTGATTTACATGTCATTTATTGAAATTAATTATTGGGCTCATTTTGTTTTCTTAAGTTCATACTAATTATAGATTCATAACTAAGCTATATAAAATTAATTATCCTTAAGATTACTTGACTTTACGATTATTATTTGTCTTATTATTTTTTATATAGATTAATCTTGTCTGTCTACTGATTTTTTGTTTTCTCTCTTTACCGAACATTTGTATCCTTCTTGGCTATCTACGGTGATCTTTATTCTACTTCTAATTGTTTTTATTTTTTGTGTACTTGCATTTATTAATGTGTTTTGCTATAATTACTTTCTATCTACAGCAGATTTAGTATTTAACTGTTCCTGTAATTTCTTGTCTTATTGTATCGTGACCCCTTTGCATCCACATGCATACTGATATTGATCCTCATCGTAATCTTCTGTCTCATATCTACACCAATCAGCACATTGATCATCATTTTTGCAGGTATTACACAGCAAATCTTGCAAAAAACAAACTCCTAAACAGCACCTGCTTATCAGTTTACAATCAAAATGTTAGATCACTTGGTAAACATTTTGATGATATCAATGCACTACTCACAGCACTAGGTACTAAATTATCATTCAATATTTTAACAGAAACCTGGCTACGTAAAGACTATACTCAACTCTACAACTTAGCAGCTTATAAAGCCATTCACAACCGCAGGCCTAATAAAAAAGGAGGTGGCACAGTAATATATTTCAAAGATACCTTCATCTGCAATAGTGTCATTAGTGATAGAGACGACTATTGTGAATATACCTTTGCCAAGTTCTCCAGTAAATCCCTTAAATCCTCCTTGACAATCGGTGCCATCTATAGATTTCCCAATACCAATATAGCTATCTCAATATCTCAACAAAAATCGCATCATTCTAGGAGGTGATTTCAATATTGGCCTGGGTCAATAAATTAACCCGCAAGTTGACTATTTCCGTAACAGCGTGAACTCATATATGCTAATTCCCACAATCACCAAGCCCACCCGAGTCACTCAAATATCTGCCACTACTTTGGATCACTTATGGACTAATATAACAGCTCCCCTTACATCTGGTATAATCTATTACAGAACAATTGACCACTATCCTATCTTCCTCATAGCAAACATGGACATTGCACCACCAAAAAGCAAGAAACTCACAGTCAGGGTACATAGTGAAGCAGCTATAGGCAACCTCTCAAATGCACTTCACAATATTAACTGGGAATCTGAATTCAATAATACGCAAGATATAAACTTATTAGCTAACCTCTTTCTCTCCAAAACCCTAAGCCTCTACAACACTCATCATCTCCTCCTTACCAAACAAGTAACTGACAAAAGATTAAGCAATCCACGGCTCACAAGTGGCATTTTCAAATCAATCAACAAAAAACATGAATATGAAAAGAAACTTAGGATTTGCCTAGTTTCAAACGAAGTAGTTAAAAGATACTCAACAGTGCTTACCAGTATCATAAGAAAAGTTAAACTTTCATATTATGAGAATAGATTCAAAGAAGCAAAAGGCAACATGAAAAGCACATGGAAAACCATCTCCATTATCCTAGGAACTAAACAACACTCCCACAACCATATAAAACTCTCTAAGAATGGCAATACACCGTAAACTGATTTAGAAATGGCAAATGAATTTAATAGCTTATTTTCATCGGTTGGTGCTAACCTTGCCAGAAAACTCCTGAAGACTCAGACACATCTATTTATTTATTTATTTATTTATTTATATACAAGAAAGTACATTGGGATTGTGAGGATACATAGCATAGTAATTACATTCTTGTAAAGCCACTAATACGCGTAGCGTTTCGGGCAGGTCCTTAATCTAAGAAAATTTTAAGTAGGTAAATACTAGCAAAATTTATAGAAATGATAACAGTTACATAGCAAGAAAAAAATAAAAGATGATAGAAAATTGTAGGTATGTTAAAGCACATAGGTAGCTCAGATTGATTGCAATGACAGCTTAAATGGTAGTTTAACAAAAATTAGTAGGCACAATACAGCATATGACTAGCACATAAAAGAAGACAACAATGACCACATTTATAAAATTGTTTAGATTAAGTACATAAAGATTTAGAGATTGGGTAACACTAGATACAGAGCAAATTTAAAGCTTAGTGTAGGAAACTATGAAGATGAAATTAGGTACTTTCCGGTTTTGTTTTTGAATGAGGCAAAAGTTTGACAGCTTTTCAATTCGCTAGGGAGTGAGTTCCATAGACTAGGTCCCTTTATTTGCATTACACTGTTGATTGACGGTTGAGAGGCGGGACCAAAGAGCCAAAGCTCAACCCCCGCAAGCACAATTAGGTGAGTACACACACACACACACACACACACACACACACACACACGAGTTATGAGGGGTAGACTACGTGAACTGCACCTCATGTCGCAGGAAGACAGAAGAGCTAGGGGAGACATGATCATCACATACAAAATTCTCAGGGGAATTGACAGGGTGAACAAGGATGGATTATTTAACTCGGGTGGCACACGCACAAGGGACCATAGGTGGAAGCTCAGTACCCAAATGAGCCACAGAGACATTAGAAAGAACTTTTTCAGTGTTAGAGTAGTTAGTAAATGGAATGCACTAGGAAGTGATGTGGTGGAGGCAGACTCCATACACAGTTTCAAATGTAGATATGACAGAGCCCAGTAGGCTCAGGAATCTGTACATCAGATGATTGACGGTTGAGAGGCGGGACCAAAGAGCCAGAGCTCAACCCCCGCAAACACAACTAGGTGAGTACACACACACACATTGGATTGGAAAATTTGAATAGGAAATACACACACACACACACACACACACACACACACACACACACACACACACACACACACACACACACACACACACACACACACACACACACACACACACACACACACACACACACACACACACACACACACATACCCTTCCACCTATTGGATAGGAAAATTGGAATAGGAAACAAACATGGCAGGGGGAAGACATAACACAGAGGGAGGAGAAAGACAAGATGACTCGCTTTAGGAGATACTCTTTCAAATGTGGAGAGAAACCAGGGAGGAGCTAAGGGTAATGGGAAAAAGGTAGCCACCATTCAGGACGAACTGAATGAGGCAAAGAAGGAGATTAAAAGCATGAAAGAGAATCCTCCCCAATACCAGACACGAAACAGCCCTCAGGAAAAATATAATGTATCCATAGAAGGGACTTCTACAGCACAATCCTCATTTGCAGATATACTTAGAAGGACCCCAGAAGTTGTCTCTGCAGTACAAGAAATTGTCATGAAAGTTGCTACTTCTCCGGAAGAAGCATGATGCACTAGCCGACTGATAAAGAGTAAAAGAGCAGTAATTGTAGTAGCTATTAAGGAGCAAATACTGGCTAGTACAGGGGAGAGGAGAGATATGGACAGAGCTACAGTTAAAGAGATTTTTGAAGTGGTACAGATGGAGAGGGAAGAACAAAATATAGAAAAGGTTTTCAGGCTTGGCCAGTACAACAAGGACAGAGATCGATTGATAAAGGTGGTTTTCAAAAGCGGGGGCACAAAAGAAGAAATTTTAGCAAAGAAGAGCAGCCTGTTCAATGTACTGAAGTATAAAAAGGTATTCCTGCAGAGGAATATAACCAGGGAGGAGAGATGGAAGACAGCAGCAGCAAGGAACGAGTGCAAGGAGAGATACAGGAATCAGAGAACCACAGCCCAGAACCCTACGATCCCAGAGGGGAGTGGGGAACCATTCACAGGCAGTTCATCAGCCCCAGTGAGAGGAGGGTCACACGCACATCCCACCCAATAGATGCCCTACCTACCCCAGCACCTACAAGCCCCCCACTGAGTGGCCACCTGGACCACCCTCCTCCCTCTCCTTAAGGCCTCCCCTCTCCTTAAGGCCTCCCCTCTCCTTAAGGCCTCCCCTCTCCTTAAGGCCTCCCCTCTCTACACCCCCCCAACCCTCCCTTCTCCCCCAAGCCCTCCCTTCTTATCCACCCCAAGCCCCTCCTTCTCTCCC
The DNA here is from genome assembly GCF_040958095.1 of Procambarus clarkii. Lineage (NCBI taxonomy): Eukaryota > Metazoa > Arthropoda > Malacostraca > Decapoda > Cambaridae > Procambarus > Procambarus clarkii. The sequence goes on along the minus strand of NC_091203.1, from coordinate 31,064,417 downwards.
ACCACCCTAAGCCCTCCCTTCTTCCCCACCTCCCTACCCCTCATTTTTCCCCACCCCCTTCCTTCTCCCACACTCCACAAAGCCCTCCTTTCTCCCTGACCCCCTCCCAAGCCCCCCCCCCCTCCTCTTTTGCCTCAACAAGCCCTCCTTTCTCCGCCTCCCCCCCCCCAAGCCCTTCTTTCACGCCAACACACCAAACCCTTCCTCCCTCCTCCCCTACCCCCCCAAGCTCCCTCTTTTCCCAACCTCCCAAGCCCCCCCCCCTCCTTCTCTCCCACCCCTCAAAGCCCTCCCTTCGCTCCCACCCTCTCCAAACCAGATCCTCCCAGTTCCCTCTCAACCTAGGTCCCCCTTACCCTCAGCCCCCTTCACAACCCAGGGCCTAGCCTTCCCCCTCCTCCATCCCGGACCCTCTATGTTTGCCTACGCCAGTGGAACCAACAGAAACTGAGGATGAACAGAAAAGAGTCAGATTCAAGGTGATGTACTCACACATAGATGGGATTACAAGCAAACCAAGTGAGCTTAGGGAAAGAGTACAAGTAATAAACCTGGATAAGGGTACTATTACGTTATCCTCACGGAAACAAAACTCTCAGGAATCACAATGAATGCAGTGTTCCCCCAGGACTACACTGTAATAAGGAAAAAGAGGGAGGGTAGGGGGAGGAGGAGGAGTGGCCTTACTCATGAGAGAGGAATGGAATTTCAAGAAGATGGTTATCCCAGGCTGCGAGGGGGTTTAGTGACTACATAACAGGCACTATGACGATGGGAGGACCAAGAGTAGTAGTAGCTGTGATATATAACCCTCCACCAAACGGCAGAAGACCCAGGCAAGAGTATGACAGAAACAACATGGCAGTTAACAATATAATTGAGTAGGCAGCCTCTGCTGCCTTTAGAATTCAATCCAATCTGCTCATCATGGGGGACTTCGATCATGGAAGGATTGACTGGGAGAACCAGGAACCACATTGTGAGAAAGGAATCATGGAGAGCTAAACTACTTGAGGTGGCAACAAAAAACGTTTTAAGCCAGCATGTCAGGGAACCCACAAGAATGAGGGGAAACGATTAACCAGCAAGACTCGACCTTGTCTTCACCACTCTGAATGACTCCGATATAAGGGAAATTGAATTCGAGGCCCTAGTAGGAATGAGCGATCACAGTAAACTGACATTTGAGAATCTGGTCAAGGAAGGGTTAAAGTACTCGAGAAAGGGAACTGAAAGCAAAAGGCTAGCATTCCGTAATGGAAACTATGAGGAGGTAAGAAAATTCCTAGCAAATATAACATGGGAACAGAACACACACACACACACACACACACACACACACACACACACACACACACACACACACACACACACACACACACACACACACACACACACACACACACACACACACACACACACACACACACACACACAATGAAACTGCGAAAAGGAGAGAACACATACACAGAGAATGACAAGGTGTGTGAAGAACTCAACAAGAGATTCCAGGAGGTCTTCACAATAGAACAAGGAGAAGCCCCTGCACTAAATGAGGAGGAGGCAAACCAAGCAACCTTGGCAGAATTTGACCTCACCAGTGATGAGGTCAAAAGATGTCTGTTGGAGCTGGATGTGACAAAGGCTGTTGGGCCTCACAGAATCTCACCATAGATGCTAAAGGAAGGTGCAGAAGCACTAAGTATGCCACTCTCTATAGTGTATAACAGGTCACTGGAAACAGGAGACTTACCAGAAAGTTGGAAGACAGCTAACGTAGTCCCAATATACAAGAAGGGTGACAGGCAAGAGGCACTGAACTACACGCCAGTTTCCCTAACTTGTATACCATGCAAGGTGATGGAGAAGATCGTGAGGAAAAGGCTCGAAGAGCACCTGGAGGGAAATAACTTTGTAATGCACCACCAACATGGGTTCAGGGATGGTAAATCGTGCCTCATAGGTTTAATAGAATTCTATGACCAGGCAACAAAAATTAGGCAGGAAAGAGAAGGATGGGCCGACTGCATTTTCCTGGACTGCCAGAAAGCCTTTGACACAGTACCCCATAAAAGGCTGTTTAAAATGTTGGAGCAACAGGCAGGAGTAAAAGGGAAGGAGCTCCAGTGGATATGGGAATACTCAAGAAACAGGAAACAGCGAGTAACGGTAAGGGGGGAGACATCAGAGTGGCGAGATGTCACCAGCGGAGTCCCACAGGGCTCAGTACTTGGACCCATCCTGTTTCTAATATATGTAAACGATCTTCCGGAGGGTATAGACACGTTCCTCTCAATGTTTGCTGATGATGCAAAAAATATGAGAAGAATCAAGACGGATGAAGATAGACAGAGACTACAGGATGACCTGGACAAACTAGAGGAATGGTTTAGAAAATGGCTGCTAAAGTTCAACTCAGGAAAGTGTAAGGTAATGAAATTAGGCGAAGGGAGCAGGAGGCTGAACACAAGGTATCATCTAGGAGGTGAAATCCTGCAAGAGTCAAATAGAGAGAAAGATCTGGGGGTTGATATCACACCGAACCTGTCCCCAGAGGTCCACATCAAAAGAATATCATCAGCGGCATATGCTAGACTTGCCAACATAAGAACTGCCTTACGAAACTTGTGTAAGGAATCGTTTAGGACCCTGTATACCACTTATGTAAGACCAATCCTGGAGTATGCATCTCCAGCCTAGAGTCCATACCTAGTTAAATACAAGACAAAGTTAGAGAAGATTCAGCGGTATGCCACCAGGCTCGTCCCGGAACTGAGAGGAATGAGTTACGAGGAAAGGCTAGAAGAGCTGTACCTCACATCCCTGGAAAACAGGAGAGTAAGGGGAGACATGATAACCACCTACAAAATTCTCAGGGGAATTGACAGGGTGGACAAAGACAAACTCTTCAGCACGGGTGGGACATGAACAAGGGGACACAGGTGGAAACTTAGTACCCAGATGAGTCACAGAGACGTTAGAAAGAATTTTTTCAATGTCAGAGTAGTTAATAAATGGAATGCACTAGGAAGTGATGTGGTGGAGGCTGACTCCATACACAGTTTTAAGTGTAGATATGATAGAGCCCAATAGGCACAGGAACCTGTATACCTGTTGATTGACGGTTGAGAGGCGGGACCAAAGAGCCAGAGCTTCACCCCCGCAAGCACAATTAGGTGAGTACACACACACACATAAGAACTGCCTTTAGAAACTTGTGTAAGGAATCGTTCAGGACCCTGTATACCAATTATGTAAGACCAATCCTGGAGTATGTAGCTCCAGCCTGGAGTCCATACCTAGTTAAACACAAGACAAAGTTAGAGAAGATTCAGCGGTATGCCACCAGGCTCGCCCCGAAACTGAGAGGAATGAGCTATGAGGAAAGGCTAAAGGAGCTGAACCTCACATCCCTGTAAAACAGAAGAGTAAGGGGAGACATGATAACCACCTACAAAATTCTCAGGGAAATTGACAGGGTGGACAAAGACAAACTCTTCAGCACGGGTGGGACACGAACAAGGGGACATAGGTGGAAACTTAGTACCCAGATGAGTCAAAGAGACGATAGAAAGAACTTTTTCAGTGTCAGAGTAGTTAATAAATGGAATGCACTAGGAAGTGATATGGTGGAGGCTGACTCCATACACAGTTTCAAATGTAGATACGATAGAGCCCAGTAGGCTCAGGAATCTGTACACCAATTGATTGACAGTTGAGAGGCGGGACCAAAGAGCTAAATCTCAACCCCCGCAAGCACAATTAGGTGAGTACACACACACACACACACACACACACTCTTATCTTGTATCAACCTGTTAAACAAGCTACGAGGATGAGGGAAGGGGACGTTTCCTCCATGCTAGATTTGATATTTACCAGGAAGGAGGAAGAAATATTTGACATTCAGTACCTTCCTCCCTTGGGTAAAAGTGACCATGTCTTTTTGGGAATAAAGTATGCAATGCATTATTATCTGGAAGAAAATATGAAGGTTGATGCAATTGAAAAACCTGACTTTAGGAGAGGACTTTATGGCAACCTTAGAAATTTTTTTAGTGAGTATAATTGGACAGACTTGTTGCTAGGCAAGGAAGTGAATGAGATTTATGTCAAGTTTTGTGAAATATATGATGAAGGCACAAAAAAATTTATACCAAAACAGATGCAGAACTAGGAAACGGAATAGGTTCAACACAAATTGCGAGAGGGCCAGAGACCAAAAGACACAAAAATGGAATCAATACTGGAAGAGGCCAAACCTCCAAACATACCAGCGATACAAAGATGCGAGAAACAACTACACGGCAGTGAGGAGAGAGGCAGAAAGAAATTTTGAAAAAGGGATTGCAGACAAATGTAAAACAGAACCTGGTCTATTCTATAAAATTCATAAACAACAAATTGCAGGTAAAGGATAATATTCAAAGGTTGAAAATGGGAATAGATTCTCGGAAAATGAAAAGGAAATGTGTGAAACATAAACGAAAAGTTCCAAAGTGTGTTTGTACAAAATGAAATCTTCAGGGAACCAGATACAATAAGAATCCCAGAGAACAACATAGAGCACATAGAGGTGTCTAGAGACGAAGTGGAAAAAATGCTCAAGGAGCTAAATAAGAACAAAGCAGTTGGTCCAGGTGGAGTTTAACCATGGGTTCTGAGAGAAAGTGCACCTGAGCTCAGCATTCCACTTCAACTGATTTTTCAGGCATCCCTGTTTACAGAAGTTGTAGCTGATGTGTGGAAACAGGCTAACAGTTCCAATCTACAAAAGTGGAAGCAGGGAAGACCCCCTTAATTATAGACCGGTATCATTGACAAGTGTAATAGTCAAAATATTGGAAAAATAATTAAAACTAAATGGGTAGAACACCTGGAGAGAAATGATATAATATCAGACAGACAGTATGGTTTTCGATCTGGAAGATCCTCTGTATCGAATTTACTCAGTTTCTATGATCGAGCAACAGAGATATTACAGGAAAGAGATGGTTGGGTTGACTGCATCTATCTGGACCTAAAAAAGGCTTTCGACAGAGTTCCCACATAAAAGGTTGTTCTGGAAACTGGAAAATATTGGAGGGGTGACAGGTAAGCTTCTAACATAGATGTAAAATTTTCTGACTGATAGAAAAATGAGGGCAGTGATCAGAGGCAATGTATCGGACTGGAGAAATGTCACAAGTGGAGTACCACAGGGTTCAGTTCTTGCACCAGTGATGTTTATTGTCTACATAAATGATCTACCAGTTGGTATACAGAATTATATGAACATGTTTGCTGATGATGCTAAGATAATAGGAAGGATAAGAAACTTAGATGATTGTCATGCCCTTCAAGATGACCTGGACAAAATAAGTATCTATATACTTATAGATACTTATTAGATACAAGCTTAGATTAGATATCTATATACTTATAGATACAAGCACAACTTGGCAAATGGAATTTAATGTTAATAAATGCCATGTTATGGAATGTGGAATAGGAGAACATAGACCTCACACAACCTATATATTATGTGAGAAATCTTTAAAGAATTCTGATAAAGAAAGAGATCTAGGAGTGGTTCTAGATAGAAAACTATCACCTGAGGACCACATAAAGAATATTGTGCTAGGAACCTATGCCTCGCTTTCTAACTTCAGAATTGCTTTTAAATACATGGATAGCGATATACTAAAGAAATTGTTCACGACTTTTGTTAGGTCATGGCTAGAATATGCAGCGGTTGTGTGGTGCCCATATCTTAAGAAGCACATCAACAAACTGGAAAAGGTGTAAAGACATGCTACTAAGTGGCTCCCAGAACTGAAGGGCAAGAGCTACGAGGAGAGATTAGAGGCATTAAATATGCCCAAACTGGAACACAAGAAAAAGAGGTGATATGATCACTACATACAAAATAGTAACGGATAAAATCGATAACGAAGATTTCCTGTGACCTGGAACTTTAAGAACAAGAGGTTATAGATTTAAACTAGCTAAACACAGATGCCGAAGAAATATAAGAAAATTCACTTTCGCAAACACAGTGGTAGACGGTTGGAACAAGTTAGGTGAGAAGGTGGTGGAGGCCAAGACCGTCAGTAGTTTCAAAGCGTTATATGACAAAGAGTGCTGGGAAGACGGGACACCACGAGCGTAGCTCTCATCCTGTAACTACACTTAGGTAATTACACTTAGGTAATTACACACACACACACACACTGTGTGTGTGTGTGTGTGGTAAGAAAAGTGTGTGTGGTAAGAAAAGGCTGGGATATTGAGGAGATGGTTGTTCAGGGATGTGAAGGTTTCAGGGACTACATAACAGGTACAATAACAACTGGAGGGCAAAAAATTATAGTCGTAGTCATTTATAATCCACCACCAAATGATAGAAGACCCAGACAGGAATATGATAGAAACAACATGGCCACCATTAACATAATAGAGAGAGCAGCTTCTGTTGCTAGCAGGAATGGATCTGGATTACTAATCATGGAAAACTTCAACCATGGGATGATAGATTGGGAGAACAGAGACCCGCATGGAGGACCAGAAACATGAAGAGCTTAGCTGCTGGACGTGGCAATAAGAAACTTTTTAAGCCAGCACATCAAGGAACCAACAAGAATGAGAGAAGATGAACCAGCAATGCTTGATTTGATATTTACCCTAAATGAGTGGGATATAAGGGAAGTCAAGATGGAAGCACCCTTTGGAATGAATGATCACAGTGTATTGAACTTTGAGCACCTGGTAGAGCTAGATATTATCTCCCCCTAAAAAGAACTAGGAAACAAAAGGTTGGCATACCGAAAGGGAAATTATGAGGAGATGAGAAGCTTCCTAAAGGAAATACCTTGGGACACAGACCTCAGAGCTACGTCTGTACAAGATATGATGAACTATGTTACCCAAAAGTGTCAGGAGGCAGTAAGCAGAAGCAAAAGAAGAATCTATGGTATAATAGGGCATGTATGGAAGCAGAAGCAAAAGAAGAATCTATGGTATAATAGGGCATGTATGGAAGCAAAGAAACTGAACAAAAGGGCGTGGAGGAACTTCCGGAATAACAGAACACCAGAAAGCAGAGAGAGATACCAGAAAACCAGAAATGAGTATGTCAGGGTGAGAAGAGAAGCAGAGAAAAGTTATGAAAATTATATAGCAAACAAAGCCAAGACCAGAGCTACTCCACAGTCACATCAGCAGGAAAACAACAGTGAAAGAACAGGTAGTGAAACTTAAAACAGGTGAGGACAGGTATACAGAGAATGACAAAGAGGTGTGTGAAGAACTCAACAAGAGGTTCCAGGAGGTCTTCACAACAGAACAAGGTGATGTTACTGTGCTTGGAGAAAGGGAAGTAAACCAGGCGGCCATGGAAGGGTTCGAAATTATGAGAGAGGAGGTAAAGAGACACCTGCTGGATCTGGATGTTAGAAAGGCTGTTGCTCCAAATGGGATCTCGCCATGGGTACTGAAAGAGTGTGCAGAGGCACTTTGCTTGCCACTCTCCATAGTGTATAGTAGGTCACTGGAGACGGGAGACCTACCAGAAATATGGAAGACGGCTAATGTAGTTCCAATATACAAAAAGGATGAGAGACAAGAGGCACTGAACTACAGGCCAGTGTCCTTAACTTGTATACCATGCAAGGTGATAGAGGAGATTGTGAGAAAAAACCTAGTAACACATCCGGAGAGAAGCGACTTCGTGACAACCCATCAACATGGGTTCAGGGAGGGTAAATCTTGCCTTACAGGCTTAATAGAATTCTACGATCAGGTGACAAAGATTAAGCAAGAAAGAGAAGGCTGGGCGGACTGCATTTTTTTGGACTGTCGGAAAGCCTTTGTCACAGTACCCCATAAAAGGTTGATGCATAAGCTGGAGAAACAGGCAGGAGTAACTGGTTGGGCGCTCCAGTGGATAAGAGAGTAGCTAAGCAATAGGAAGCAGAGAGTTACAGTGAGGGGTGAGACCTCAGATTAGCGTGAAGTCACCAGTGGAGTCCCACAGGACTCTGTACTCGGACCTATCCTGTTTCTGATATACGTAAATGATCTCCCAGAGGGTATAGACTCATTCCTCTCAATGTTTACTGACGACGCCAAAATTATGAGACGGATTAAGACAGAGGAGGACAGCTTGAGGCTTCAAGAAGACCTGGACAAGCAGAAGGAATGGTCGAACAAATGGTTGTTAGAGTTTAACCCAAGCAAATTTAATGTAATGAAGATAGGGGTAGGAAGCAGGAGACCAGATACAAGGTATCATTTGGGAGATGAAATACTTCAAGAGTCAGAAAGAGAGGAAGACCTGCCTGGGGTTGATATCACGCCAGACCTGTCCCCTGAAGCTCATATCAAGAGGACAACATCAGCGGCATATGCCAGGTTGGCTAACATAAGAACGGCCTTTAGAAACTTGTGTAAGGAATCTTTCAGAACATTATATACCACATATGTCAGACCAATCCTGGAGTATGCGGCTCCAGCATGGAGGCCATATCTAGTCAAGCATAAGACTAAATTGGCAAAGGTTCAAAGATTTGCCACCAGACTAGTACCCGAACTGAGGGGTATGAGCTACGAGGAGAGACTACGGGAATTGAACCTCACGTCACTGGGAGACAGAAGAGTTAGAGGAGACATGATCACCATATACAAGATTCTTAGAGGAATTGATAGGGTAGATAAAGACAGACTATTTAACATAAGGGGCACTTGCAGAAGGGGGACACAGTTGAAAATTGAGTTCCCAAATGAGCCATAGAGACGTTAGAAAGAATTTTTTCAGTGTCAGAGTAGTAGATAACTGGAATGTATTAGTAAGTGATGTGGTGGAGGCTGACTCCATACACAGCTTCAAGTGTAGATATGATAGAGCCCAGTAGGCTCAGGAACCTGTACATTAGTTGATTGACTGTTGAGAGGCGGGATCAAAGAGCCAGAGCTCAACCCCCGCAAGCACAACTAGGTAACTAGGCAACTAGGTAAGTACACACATTGGATTGGAGAACTAGAATTGGAAACAAACATGGCAGGGAACAGACGTAACACAGAGGAAGGAAGAGGACAAGATGTCTTGCTTGAGGATGTACTCTTTTAAGTGTTGAGTGAAATCAGGGTGGAACTACAGGTAATGAGAGAAAAGGTAGCTATCCTGCAGGATGAACTGATTGAAGCAAGGGAGGAGATTGAAAGCCTGAAAGAGAATCCCCAAAATCAGCCACGATCCAGCCCTCAAGAAGATGGTAATGTATCTATAGAAGGGACTTCTACAATACAACCCTCATTTGCAGACATACTCAGAAGGACCCCGGAAGTTGCCTCTGCAGTACAGGGAATTGCCATGAAAGTTGCTACTTCTCAGGAAGCAGCAAGATGCACTAGCTGAGTGATAGAGAGGAAAAGAGCAGTAGTCGTAGGCGAGGAATTGAATAAAAACATGGATAAAGCCACAGTCAAAAAGATCCTTCAAGGAGTACAGATGGAGGGGAAAGAACTGACTATAGAAAAGGTTTTCAGGCTTGGCCGGTACAACAAGGACAAAGATCGATTGATAAAAGTGGTTTTCAAAAGCGAGGACACAAAAGAGAAAATTTTAGCAAAGAAGAGCAGCCTACTCAATATACTAAAGTTCAAAAAGTTATTCCTGCACAGGGATATGACCAGAGAGGAGAGACAGAAGGCAGCAGCAGCAAGGAAGGAGCGCAAGGATAGGGAAAGGAATCGGGGAACCACAACTCAAAACCCTACGATCCTAGAAGGGAGTGGGGAACCCTCCAAAGGCAATTCAACAACCCCAGTGGGAGGAGGATCACACCTATCTCCCACCCAATAGAAGGCCTACCTCCCCAGCCCCTACACTCCTCCACCACCATAAGCCCTTCTTTCTCCCCCACCCTTCTATCCCTTCCCACCTTCTCCATCCCCTTAAGCCCTCCCTTGTCCCCCACCTGCCCAAGCCCTTTTTCCTCCCCATCTCTCCCAAGTTCTCCTTTCTCCCTCACCCCCACAAGCCCTCCTTTCTCCCCCAATCCCCTATGCCCTCCCTCCCCCCTTCCCCCAACCCCCCTCTTCCACCCATCGCCCCAAGCCCTCCCTTCTCCCCCACCCCTCCAAGCCCTCACTTCGCCCCTACCCTCTCCAAACCAGATCCTCCCACCCCACCCACAACCCAGGTCCCTCTCACTCTCAGCTCCCCTCACGACCCGGGGCCCCCCCTTCCCGCTTCCACATCCCAGACCCTCCATGTTTACCTACTCCAGTGGAATTAACAGAAACTGTGGATGGACAGAAAAGAGTCAGGTTCAAGGTGATGAACACGAACATAGATGGGATTGCAAGCAAGGGAAGTGAATTTAGGGAAAGAGCACAAGAAGTAAACCCAGATGTAATTGGAATAACGGAAACAAAACTCTCAGGAATCATAACAAAAGGGATTCCCCCAGGATTACACTGTAATAAGGAAAGAGAGGGAGGGTAGGGGAGGAGGCAGAGTGGTCATACTCATGAGAAAGGAATGGAGTTTCAAGGAGATGGTTATCCCAGGCTGTGAAGGGTTTAGAGACTACATAACAGGTACCATGACGATGTGAGGACCAAGAGTAGTAGTAGCAGTGATATATAAGAAACACTCCACCAAATGACAGAAGACTCAGGCAAGAGTATGACATAAACAAATGACGGTTAATAACATAATTGAGAGGGCAGACCCTGCTGCCTGTAGAAATCGATCCCATCTGCTCATCATGGGGGAATTCAATCACGGAAGGATAGACTGGGAGGACAAGGAACTGCATGGAGGAGAGGATACATGGAGAGCCAAACTAAAGGAGGTGGCGACAAGAAACTTTCTAAGCTAACATGTCAGTGAACCCACTAGGATGAGGGGAAACAATGAACATGCGAGACTCGACCTAGTCTTCACTCTGAATGACTCTGACATGGGGGAAATTAACTGCGAGGCCCCAGTAGGAATGAGCTATCACAGTGTACTGACTTTTGAGTATCTGGTCGAAGAAGGGCTAAAGTACTCGAGAAATGGAACTGAAAGCAAAAGGCTAGCATTCCGTAAGGGAAATTACGAGGAGATATGAAAATTCCGAACGAATATAACATGGGAATCAGAGCTAAGGGGAAAGACGGCTAAGACATGATGGAATACATCATGCAGAAGTGCAAGAAGGCAGCAGAAAAGCTTATCCCGGTCCAAAAAGTAAAAAATGAAATGCAGATGAGACACCCCTGGTTTAATCAGAGATGTAAGCTAGCTAAGCAACAAAGTAAAAAAGCATGGAGAAACTATAGAAATAACAGGACACATGAGAGCAGAAAAGGTTACCAGAGAGCCAGGAATGAATAAGTCAGGGTGAGAAGAGACGCAGAAGAGCAATATGAAAACGACATAGCAAGGAAGGCTAAGATTCAGCCCAAATTGCTGTACAGCCCCATCAGGAGAAAGACAACAGTGAAGGAACAGGTAATGAAACTGAGGCTAGGGGCAGACAGATTCATTGCAAACGACAAAGAAGTGTGCGAGGAACTCAATATGAAATTCCAGGAAGTCTTTACATTAGAGCAAGGAGACGTTTCAGAGCTAGGAGTAGGAATAATTAACCAGACACCACTACAGGAATTTGAGATTACCAGTGGAGATGTAAGGAAGCTTTTGCTAGAGTAGGATGTGACAAAGGCTATAGGCCCAGATGAAATATCACCATGGATACTAAAGGTAGGAGCAGAAGCACTGTGCCTGCCACTCTCCATGGTGTATAACAAATTACTGGTAACAGGTGAACTGCCAGAAATTTGGAAGGCGGCAAACGGAGTCCCGATATACAAGAAGGGGGATAGACAGGAGGCACTGAACTACAGGCCAGTGTCCCTAACCTGCATACCATGCAAGAAAATTAAGAAAATTGTGCGAAAAAAGCTACTGGAACATCTGGAGCGAAGGAACTTTGTGTCACAACACCAACATGATTTCAGGGATGGAAAGTCATGCCTCACAGGATTAATTGAATTCTACGATCAGGCAACAAGAATCAGACAAGAAAGAGAGGGGTGGGCAGACTGCATATTTTTTTATTGCCAGAAAGCCTTTGACACAGTGCCACACCAGACTAGTGCGAAAGCTGGAGATGCAGGCAGGAGTGAAAGGGAAGATACTCCATTGGATAAGGGGAGTACCTAAGTAACAGAAGATAGCGAGTCACTGTGCGGGGTGAGGTCTCAGACTGGCGAGACGTCCAGATGAACCACTCTATTAATAACTCCTCCAGACATTAACGAAGGTACATCGCCTGTCGGGACTAGGGGTGACACGGTCAGGAGGCCAAGAAGGATAAGAGGATTGGACACTGGATATCTGAAGAAGTGGTGTTACTACACGTTCTGTCACTACCATTGTAAGATTAAATGCCTGTCTAACACCAATACATACATTAGATACCAGTGAGGGCAATCGTCATTCGCCCCTAACTGGGAACTCTCGAAGGACCAAACTAACAACGTATCCCTTTCCACGACTCTCCCCAACGCCTTCTGCAGTAATAGACTGGGATCCCGCAGGGTTCAGTCCTAGGACTCATACTGTTTCTTATATATGTAAATGATCTTCCAGATGGTATAGAATCATTGACCTCCTTGTTTGCTGATGATGCAAAAATTATGAGGAGGATTAAGACGGAGGAAGATAGTATGAGACTACAAGATGACCTAGACAGACTGCAAGAATGGTCCAACAATTGGCTACTAAAGTTCAACCCGAGTAAATGTAAGGTAATGAAACTAGGCAGTGGAAACAGGAGGCCAGACACAGGATACAGAATAGGAGATGAAGTCCTTCATGAAACGGACAGAGAGATGGATATAGGAGTTGATATCACACCAACCCTGTCTCCTGAAGCCCACATCAAAAGAATAACATCTGCGGCATATGCTAGGCTGGCTAACATCAGAACTGCCTTCAGGAACTTGTGTAATGAATCATTCAGAACCTTGTATACCACATATGTAAGACCAATCCTGGAGTATGCGGCCCCAGTATGGAGCCCCTACCTTGTCAAGCACAAGACGAAGCTTGAAAAAGTTCAGATATATGCCACTAGGCTAGTTCCAGAACTAAGAGGCATGAGTTACGAAGAAAGGCTGCAAGAAATGCACCTCACGACAATAGAAGACAGAAGAGTAAGGGTAGATATGATCATTACCTACAAAATTCTATGGGGAATTGACAGGGTAGATAAAGATAAACTGTTTAACACAGGTGGTACGCAAACAAGGGGACACAGGTGGAATCTGAGTACCAAAATGAGACACAGGGTCGTTAGAAAGAACTTTTTTTGTGTCAGAGTAGCTAACAGATGGAATGCATTAGGCAGTGATGTGGTGGACGCTGACTCCATACACAGTTTCAAATGTAGATATGATAGAGCCCAGTAGGCTCAGGAATCTGTACATCAGTTGATTGACAGTTGAGAGGCGGGACCAAAGAGCCAGAACTCATCCCCCGCAAGCACAATAAGCACAATTAGGTGAGTACAATTAGGTGAGTACACACACACAAACGCAAACGCACAAACACACACACACACACATGAAATGGCCCTACTAATGAGAAAGGAATGGAGCTTCAAGGAGATGATCATCCCGGGTTGCGAGGGAATCAGAGACTACATAACAGGCACCATGATATTGGGAGGACCAAAAGTAGTAGTAGCAGTGATATATAACCCTCCACCAATGACAGAAGACCAAGGCAAGAGTATGACAACAACAATATGGCAGTTAACACTATAATTGAGAAGGCAGCCTCTGCTGCTTGCAGAAATAGATCCCATCTGCTCATCATGAGAGACTTCAATCACGGAAAGATAGACTGGGAGAACAAGGAACCGTATGGAGGAGAGGATACATGGAGAGCCAAGCTAATGGAGGTGGCGACAAGAACCTTTCTAAGCCAACATGTCAGGGAACCCACTAGGATGAGAGGAAACGAGGAACCAGCGAGACTCGACCTAGTCTTCACTCTGAACGACTGCGACATAAAGGAAATCGGCTATGAGGCCCCAGTAGGAATGAGCGACCACAGTGTACAAACGTTTGAGTATCTGGTTGCGGAAAGGTTATTGAACTCGAGGAGGGGTACTGAAAACAAAAAAAACTGGCATTCCAAAAGGGAAACTATGAGGAGTTGAGAAAATTCCTAACAGATATAACATGGTAAACAGAGCTCAGGGAAAAGACGGCCTAAGACATGATGGACTTCATCACGCACAAGTGCAAGAAAGCAGCAAACAAGTTTGTCCCAGTCCAAAAGGAAACCAATGAAATGAAGAGAAGGAACCCATGGTTTAAATAAAATGTCCTTACATAGCTTATCATTTTCTTTGAGAAACTTATATGTGGTGATCATATCCCCGACTCCGCACAAATAACCCACACATCACCCAACTTCTGTTTTCAAATCATAGCTCGCATCTAATTTACTGTTATTTTTTTTTTTTTTGCAGAAAACTAAGTTTTGAGAATATGCATAAAGTCAGCAATTACTATTCGTATCATCAAAGTTATTCTCAGAGTTTTTTAGTTTAAAAAAATACTTCCACCATCCTACATCCATATTGAGAGAGAGAAGGTAAACATAACTTGGTTATTGCATCCAGTTTTTAAAAGGGTTTGAATAAGAAGTCATGTTCCATAAAAAAAAATACTTTACAGCATCCATTATTTATGAGCAGTAGGAGGGAAACGGGATCCACACATACAATTTCCAAGCATTACAAGGCTAACGAGGTAAACATAACATAAAAAAACGACAAAAATGTAGTATGCTTTTAGTCAGTTAGTCAAAACTTAACATAACCGATACGATTTCACAGAGTTTTAACCTTTGCAACTTTTTCAATGTTTTCTCTTCACTTGTGCTAAGTGAGCCAGACAAAATGTGGCATTGCATTCCTTCTGGAAGACAGAAGAGTTTGGGCAGATGCGATAACTACCCACATTACCTCCTCCTCTTTCTCTTATTAGTCAATAAACATCCTTTGCATCATTTTTTGACTAAAATAGCACTCCAAAACATATGTGGTCATTTTTATTGACATTGTCCCACTTATAGTCAACAATTTGTTTCGCAGAGTGACGAGTTATGCATAGTGACGAGATTTCACGGTGAGCATAGTTTTAAGAGAGTTCACAGTGCATTAAAAGTGTATTATTAATGTAAAATGTGCAAAGATGTTTCGGAGTGCTATTTTATTCAAGAAATGATACAAAATTGTGAATTATTGACTAGTGAGAGGCCGTAGCAGGTATTGTGTGGGATATTGTGGTCCTTAACCTAGTCATGCGATAGACAGACAACAACAATAGGTACACCGCTCGAATGCTCGCTCCTGCAGTCATGTGGTAGTGGCCCTCATGCCTATTTGATTTGATAGAAGAAAAAATTGAAGACTATCCTTGTTTATTTAAGATGAAAAACTTTAAACTATGAAAATGTTTGCTGACTGACTGCTTTTCTGGTCAGGTCTGCAGGTCTGCAAGAAATAATAGTAATGTAGGTAGCGAACATGTCTCCTCAGCTCTTCTGTCTTCCGCAAAGCCTTTCCTCCTATCTCAACCCTATTAGTTCATGTTCTCGTGTTTCACTTTTTGTTAAAACTAAATCTACACATGCCATATGAAATGTGAAAAAAAAATCTTACATTATGTTATCAGTACTTGAATAAAATTATTAAAAGTGCTGAACATTCTGTGTCATTGTCTTGCTACGATACTAAAAGTCTATTTTTTCGCTGGGCTACTGTTGCGCACAGTCATCTCGCTAAGGCGGATCGGTGTCGGAATTGTCAAAATGATGTACCTTGCATACATCAGATCTTTAGTGGTTTACGCTGCACCTCTGCTTGTTTTGATGACTGAAAGGACTTTGATGATACGAATAGTAATTACTGACATTGTGCATATTCTCAAAACATAGTTTCTGCAAAAAAATAACAGTAAATTAGATGCGAGCTGTGATTTGAAAACAGAAGATGGGTGATGTGTGGGTTATTGTGTGGACTCGGGAGATATGATCACCACATATAAGTTTCTCAAAGAAAATGATAAGCTAGGTACGGACCGATTATTTAACACACAAGACATCCATGCAGTAGTGAGATTCCCTTTGATGGCTGTGCACGTGTCAATGAAAAATTAAGAGTGCAAAGATGTTTCGGAGTGCTATATTAGTCAAGAAATGACACAAAATTGTGTTTGTTGACTAGTGCGAGGCAGAACAAAATATCAGGAGGTATATGTTGTGATCACGCAGTTAACAAAAAAAAATTAGAATTTGTAGGTGGTGAACACGTCTCCCCAAACTCTTCTGTGCATATTTCACAGTCTTTCTTCCTAACTCTCCCCTCTTAGTTCGTGGACTGGTGGCCCACCTTTGTTTAAAATTAAATCTACAAAGCTTAACATTTTTTAAAAATGTTATTTGTTCATCAGACAGAAAGATGATTTCCATGCTATGTTACGTTACGTAACAATATAATGTTTTACAAGAACTGAACAGGCCTGTGGTAATATTTTATTTGTGTTTAGATGTAATGGATAAACATGGTTCACATTTTCAATAATGTTATTTGGACATCAGACAGAAAGTTGATTTCCACGTTATGTTATTAAGTGTAAGGGGTAAGCAGAAGCAGGTATAGTGTGGGATAATGTGGTCATTAATCCAGTCATGTGATAGACAGACATCGAGAGGTACACCGCTCGAATGCTCGTTCCCTCAGTCATGTGGTATATTTTGGAGAGCAGTTTCGCTAACGTATGTATGTTTTACCACGATATATATGTAAGTGCCTTATGTTATGATAAATATGTAACTGCATTATGAATATGTAACTGCATTATGTTATGTTATGTCTACAAGTTATTGAATACAAACTTATTAAGAGAGAAGGATAATCTATTTTTTCACCCACTATGCTAACACCAGTCTTTGTATTAGAATTTGTATGTAGTGATCATGTCTCCCCAAACTCTTCTGTCTGTCTTCCAGCATGGTATGTACTCTGTTGATCGCGTGTGGAATGGGATGGCAAATCTACATCATGTTATGTTATGGTATAAGAACGTTGAACATTCTGTGACATTGTCTTGCTATGATATTAATACTGATGCGAACAGTGCCATACAGTACTAATGGGATATGACCAACCTAACGTCATTTTTTCAAATGGTATTTGATCATCAAACAGACAGAAAGAAGTTCGAAAATTTACATTAGTCTTCCATCCTCTGGTGAGCTGTCTGGCTAAGTGAAAGGAAAAAAACGTGACCAGCAGCATCAGGAGAAAGGAATTGATGTTAATTTCCCCTATATTATGATCTGAATAGAGCGAGAGAGAGAGAGAGAGAGAGAGAGAGAGAGAGAGAGAGAGAGAGAGAGAGAGAGAGAGAGAGAGAGAGAGAGAGAGAGAGAGAGAGAGAGAGAGAGAGAGAGAGAGAGAGAGAGAGAGAGAGAGAGAGAGAGAGAGAGAGAGAGAGAGAGAGAGAGAATGATATTTTGGACTGCAGAAAGTTGATGATTTCAGCGTTACGTTACGTTACGTTACAACTGTTACAGGGGCTAAAACTGTAGACAGTAATATTTATATAGAAAGAGATGTAATGGAGATATTGTGTTTGGCTAAACGTGGTTCACATTTCAATAATGATATTCGGACATCGGACTGAAAGATGATTTCCACGTTATGTTACTACGTGCCTCGCTCACTCCTTCAGTATAAGAGCGTTGAACATTCTGCGACATTGTCTTGCTATGATATTATGAGTACTGTTGCGCACAATGAAATACAGTCCTAATGACATAAGACCAAGCTGATGTCATTTTTTCAAAAATGCTATTTGATCATCAGACAGAAAGAAGCTTTCCATGTTACGTATTGATAGGTATAACCCAGAGCTAACTATTTCACTATCGTCTCATCCAGTCATATTCTCATCGATTGCCGTTTTACATTTGGATAATGTAGGTCTTAGAGACAACCTTGAACTCTGGATAATGAACAAGTCAATTTAATAATGTGACTATTGTAACGAGACTATGTCTTTCCACTAAACAAGCTTGTGCTTGTTTATTGTGGAAAGTGTTTTATTTTTATTGTGTTTGGAATGTAAGGGCAAAACACGGATCACATTTTCAATATTGTTATTCAGCCATCCGACAGAAAGTTGCTCGTTAATCTTAAAACGATATTTGGGCAAAGTACGATGTTAGCATGTTGCTCACGTTACGTTACAAGATTATAAGGGGTAAGAGTGATGAGGCCGAAAATTGACATTAGTCTTCCATCCTCTGGTGAGCTGTCTGTCTAAGTGAAAGAAAAAAAGATACGTGAACAGCGGCATCAGGAGAAAGGAAGTGATCGTACTTTTCCCCTATTTAATGATCTGAATAGAGCGAGAGAGCGAGAGAGAAGCATGTAGGTTAGTAACCAGTGACTGCTATGTGTATCCCATGCAGTTGTGTTTACCCAAAAATTATGATTTGTTATAATAATAATAAGATTGAAGACCACCTTATGACTCTCGCTCCTTTAAAAAAAATTTTATTTGGCAAAGAATGATGTTACCATGATGGACTAAAGGCTTTGCACAGAATCGGTCTGGGGAGGGTGGGGGGCCATGGTTGATGGTAAGGAGGGTGGGCAGTAATGTCTCTTTAGCCTCAGTTACGTGTCAGTCTCCAAGAGGGGGGAGCCGCACTCAAGGACTCTCTCCGCCCAGGCCTGCATTTGGAATTTGTATGTCGAGGTCCTGGTTGATACCTGGTTGATGGGGTTCTGGGAGTTCTTCTACTCCCCAAGCCCGGCCCGAGGCCAGGCTCGACTTGTGAGAGTTTGGTCCACCAGGCTGTTGCTCGGAGCGGCCCGCAGGCCCACATACCCACCACAGCCCGGTTGGTCCGGCACTCCTTGGAGGAATAAATCTAGTTTCCTCTTGAAAATGTCCACGATTGTTCCGGCAATATTTCTTATGCTTGCTGGGAGGACGTTGAAAAACCGCGGACCTCTGATGTTTATACAGTGTTCTCTGATTGTGCCTATGGCACCTCTGCTCTTCATTGGTTCTATTCTACATTTTCTTCCATGTCGTTCACTCCAGTACGTTGTTATTTTACTGTGTAGATTTGGTACTTGGCCCTCCAGTATCTTCCAGGTGTATATTATTTGATATCTCTCTCGTCTTCTTTCTAGTGAGTACATTTGGAGGGCTTTGAGACGATCCCAATAATTTAGGTGCTTTATTGCGTCTATGCGTGCCGGATATGTTCTCTGTATTCCCTCTATTTCAGCAAGTTCTCCTGCTCTGAAGGGGGAAGTGAGTACTGAGCAGTACTCAAGACGGGACAACACAAGTGACTTGAAGAGTACAACCATTGTGATGGGATCCCTGGATTTGAAAGTTCTCGTAATCCATCCAATCATTTTTCTGGCTGTCGCAATATTTGCTTGGTTATACTTCTTAAACGTTAGGTCGTCAGACATTATTATTCCCAAATCCTTTACATGCTGTTTTCCTACTATGGGTACATTTGATTGTGTTTTGTACTCTGTATTATGTTTAAGGTCCTCATTTTTACCGTACCTGAGTACCTGGAATTTATCACTGTTAAACATCATGTTATTTTCTGATGCCCAGTCGAAAACTTTATTAATATCAGCTTGAAGTTTTTCAATGTCCTCAGCCGAGGTAATTTTCATACTGATTTTTGTGTCATCTGCAAAGGATGATACGAAGCTGTGACTTGTATTTTTGTCTATATCTGATATGAGAATAAGGAAAAGCAGCGGTGCAAGGACTGTACCCTGAGGTACAGAGCTTTTCACTGCACTTGGACTAGATTTTATATGGTTGACAGTTACTCGCTGAGTCCTGTTTGACAGAAAACTGAGTATCCAGCGTCCTACTTTACCGGTTATTCCCATTGACTTCATTTTGTGTGCTATCACGCCATGGTCACATTTATCGAAAGCCTTTGCGAAGTCCGTGTATATCACATCAGCATTCTGTTTCTCTTCTAATGCCTCAGTGACTTTGTCGTAGTGCTCAAGTAGCTGTGAGAGGCACGATCTTCCCGCTCGAAATCCATGTTGGCCTGGGTTGTGAAGGTCATTGGTCTCCATGAAATTGGTGACCTGACTCCTAATCACTCTCTCAAATACTTTTATGATGTGCGATGTTAGTGCAACTGGTCTATAATTTTTTGCCAATGCTTTGCTCCCTCCCTTGTGTAGAGGGGCTATTGTCACGTGGGGGTGGGCGGTCCGGGGCTCTGCTAACACTCGGCCACTAGGGGCTCAAAGGCCCAAATACTCAGCCCCTCCGACTCCCTGGATTCACCGGAGTCTCCTTGGTCACACAAGAGAGGACCAACAATGCCCACCTCCGCAGGTCTTTGCTTCCACCACAAAGGGGTGCCACTGATTCACCCTGGAAGCCCTTCAGTCAAACACGGGGAAACTGCTGTTAACAGTTCCGGCCTAGACCCGTGGGGGAGTGAAGGAAGACTCAGGCTTACCTATAACCATAACCCCCCTGAGTCTTGCCTGCCAGACAAAAAAAAAGGTTGCGGGAACTCCTTTCCCGCCTGTCTTCTCTATCTTCCTCTTAGCAAGGTCGCCAGCTGGGTTATTATATCTGCACCCAGCGATGCAGTTCAGTGGGTGTATTATATATTGTTGGTAGCCAGAAATGCATGCTCATAGAGAAATATCATAAATGGAGGCGCACTCAAACACAGTAATAAAATGTGTGGATTTACTGACGCAAATTACATGAACACACACACACAATCACAAGTAATACATGAATATGGAATATGGATAATGAGTCTGGAGATCGTCAGCCTCTTCTTCCACGACCTCCAACACTCCTTCAAATGGGCAGGAAGACCGGAGTCTCACACTCTCACAGGAGGGCCTCTTCACCACGTCGGCACCTCTTCTTCACTGTCCTGCCATCCATACACACTGTCCTCTCTGACAGTCCTGGACACAAGCTGCCTTGCAGCCTACTCTACTATTAAAGTAATAAAGTCTTGCTGCCACATACACGAGTAAATATTGTGGCCTAACTAGCCTACTCATACAAGGGGTAATGGGAGGGAAAAATGATCTACCTTACACTCCTGGCTCACGACGCCTGTCCCTCGATGGTGTGAGGTTCCCACGCTTCCTTGGGTCGATCCTCGACGATCCAGGACGTTCCACAGGCCCTCAGGTGTCGTGAAGCCTTCGCGTCGTCGCCGTTCCAATCCCTGAGATTCAGCTGCCCCAATCCTGGTTCATCGATGGGCGCTGAGCTAATCACTATTTTTCCCCACACTCGCCTCTCCCACAGGGCGTCGCTCCTTGTCCTAGGCACGGTGTCGTCCTTCCAAGATTCTCAGTGGATGTGACCCCAGTCACAGCTGGGCTTGCTCGCCCCACCTTCCAGACCTCTACGTCCAGCCAGCGGCGCCGCCCAGCGTCGTCGCCGACTATTTTCCAAGTTTGGCACTTCTCTGCTCACTGAACTTGGTTCCTCTTTGGCTTCCCAGAAGCGCAGGGTCTCCAATAACTGCGATGGGCAGCGAAGGCCAGCTCAATCCACTGAACAAGGCTTGCAGAGCCTCCAATCCTTGAGAGCAGACCGAGGCGCGTCCTGTCGCTTCCACGGTCAGTACAACTCTGACGTTGGCGCCGCCCGGGGCACTCGGTGACGTCATGGCGGGCCCTGATTTGTCGCCCGCGACCTACGTCGACCAATCCGCGATCGACTAATGTCCCTTCCAAAAGGTCACATCTGCCGTAGGGGATACTGTTTCATTTTATAACAGGGCGCCAATTTTCCTTTATTTACAACTTATAATGTAACTTCTTTCCTTTTACTGGCAGCCGGTCTGGTCGCCACATATGTCAATAGACTCCCTGAACCTCAGAGAATCAGTAGGGAGAGCTGATATGACTCTTTAAGCCGGCAAACGAAAGAAATAGGAGAGGGCACCGTAACATACCCCTCCCCTTAAAATAAGAGTCATATCGGAAGAGCAGCACTCAAGAGGGCAATCTATACTCTTGCTCCCTCCGTTCCTGAAGTGTCACTCCTCCAGTTGGTGACGTGGCTCGTACCACCTTGCCAGTCACTTGCCTCATTGTATCTCCACCTCGCATAGGAACGGGAGTGATGGGTGTTCCCTGAACACCTACAAGAAATCCCCTCTCCGTGGCTACGAGTGTACTCCCACGGCTCGTTACCACTGTAAGATTCAGTGCATGCAGCGCCTCCACCGCGTCGTGCACTCCGAGATAGTCTTGCATTTCCACTGCGTCCTACAGGTACTCCATGTTTCCTCTCATGATCTCCTCTTCGCCAATCTTCTCTCTTCTCGGTTCCTCTTCTCCCATAGGTGCGTTGTCTCCTCACAGTGGCACTTGTAACCTGTACTCCATCCAGCAGCTTCCTCTCTTCCACACTAGGCTTTTGCGATGGCCCAATGCCCCTCTGGTTAGGCTGGCGCCTACCCTGGGTGTACCTATTCCCTGCTTTCTTCGTATTGCCTTTCCTATACCACTCGCTCCTTCGTTCCCGACGAACATCTTCACTCCTCCATGAGATTCTCTTCCCTGCAGACGTCTTCTTCGGTTCGTGGTTGGGCTCATCCACCTCCCTGTGGCTCCCCTCACTACGGTGGTTCATCTTGCACCTACCACTATTCATCTGGCCGGCATAGGGTGCACTGCGTCGTGGCTCCTCCACTCTGCCCCTCACTGCCGTTCGCTCATCCACTGAGCTTACTTTATTCACGTTTCTGTATGGAGGGAGTGCGGTCTGCAGCCTCTTCACCGCCCCAGGCGTTTGTACAGCTGCTCCTCGCCACTCCTCCACACGCATCATCAGGCTTAGTCGGAGGTCCCCGTCGGGGTTTTCCACAACCTCCGACGACCTCTCTGCACTCTCGCCCTCGTTGTCGTCGTCTCTGGCGACGTTTTCCCTGGCGAAGTCGGCTTCCTCACCACCATCTGGAACGACCGATACCTCACCTGGCAGGGTTGTACTGCTGCTTGCAACATAGGCACTCCTGGCCCAATCGGGTTGTATCCTGCCTCCTCCGAGGTCATTACCCAGCACCATCTGTACATGCTCTAGGGGTAACTTAGGGGCTACAGCTACTATAGCTTTCTCGACTCCGCAGTCGGCAATCAGCTGTACTTCGTGAAGTGGCAACCTGTATTCCTCCCCCACACTGCGTATCCTCACCACTCCCACAGGTGAATCATTAAATTCCTTGGGGAGAATACTCCTGGTCACCATACTTATGTCAGCACCCGTATCTCGAAGCACGGCAACCTCCACTGGGTCTGACTTTCCAAACTTCACGTTGGCCTCG
The DNA here is from genome assembly GCF_040958095.1 of Procambarus clarkii. Classification (NCBI taxonomy): domain Eukaryota; kingdom Metazoa; phylum Arthropoda; class Malacostraca; order Decapoda; family Cambaridae; genus Procambarus; species Procambarus clarkii. Next base: position 31,040,980 of record NC_091203.1, on the reverse strand, counting down.
AAAACGAAGGGATGTTCACCCAACTTCATTTCCCAACCATTCACGTTGGGTCCACTATAATATGGGGTGTGAACAAACACTCTCTCCTCTTCCAACATTAATCCTACATTCCTTTGGTGCTCCTCACACTCGCGGGCATAATGTCCTCTCACACCACAGTTGTAGCATCGGCTGCCTCCCCTGGGCGGCCACTCGCCAGTCACTCTGGCGGTACCACTTGCAGACGTCCCCTGTGTCCTCCTTGGACTCCCTGTCGTCGTGTCCGGGACTGCAGCACTTGCTCCCGAGCTAGGTCCACTGCTCACAGCTTGGGGCTTCCTCCCCGCGTCCCTTGAGCTCTTGAACCACGTTACTTCATCGGGCACACTACTCTTGGGAGAGTCCCCACTCGTCCTCGCTCCTCCTGAACTCCTAAAGTTCCCTCCCGACCTGGGGTAAGGCGAGTGTCTGGACGGCCCCTCCCTCCTGATATGTAGTGCCTCCTCCAGCATGTCAGCTCGATCCGCTGCAGCCTTCAGGTCCTTAATACCTGCTTCTCTCAACCTTACTCGCAACTCAGGATGGAGCACTGACATAAACTTCTCCATCACTATCAGTCGTTTGATATCATCCACCGACTCCGCTTCCTCCGCCTTCAACCATCGTAGGAATTTCCGTTCCATATCCCTGGCGGTCTCGGCGTAAGTCTTTCCCGACGCTCTTGTACACTCTCTGAACCGCTTCCGGTACATCTCCGGAGTCAGCCGGAATGAGTGGAGAACCGCATTCTTAATCGCGTCATAATTAGTACACTCCTCTAGGTCCAGCATGTTATAGGCTTCCCGGGCCTCACCAGTCAACCTGCCCTGGACCAGAGCAGCTCAATCATCTTCCGGCCACTCCTTCAGAGTCGCTATCCGTTCAAAGTGTTCGAAGAACGCCTCAGCTTCTTGTGGTTCGAACGTAGGTAAGTCACGTTCCCTTACCTTGAGGTCATCCCGCCGTGCAGGTAGTGAGGGCAGACCACGTTCAACGCGACGCAATTCGACTTCTTTCTTTGCCTTTATCTCCTCCAGTCGCAGTTGTCTCTCTCCTTCTTCTCGCTGCAGCCGAGCTTCTCGCTCCTCTCGCTGCAGCTGCAGCCGTGCTTCTCGCTCACCTCGCTGCAGCTCAGCTGCACGTTCCTCTCGCTGCAGCTCAGCTGCACGTTCCTCTCGCTGCATTTGCGCTTCTCTTTCCTCTCGTCGCAGCTGGGCTTCCAGTTGCATCTTCATTATTTCCAGTTGCAGGCTCCTCTTACTACAGCTGGACCTTCCACTGCTCCCATGTTCACTGTGAATTCTCTCCACACTGGTAGGCGCTTGGGGTGGCCCTAGTCGGGACGGTTCACCTTGCGACGGCTCTCCTCGGGACGGCTCCTCTTGAGATGGCTCCTCTCCCGTCGCTTCCTCTCGAGCTGTGAGCTGTGCCATGATCTCTATCCTTCGCTCCGCTACCTTAGTCGTCCTCAACCTGATCCCAAAGTGGTTTGCCACTTGTTGGAGCTGGGCCTTGGTACACTCTTCCAAAATTCTCTCGTCCCTTGTGTCAATAAATTTCTTTACTTTGTCTTCCTCCATCTCTATATCATTGAGCATACACGACAGCACAGACAAGTTAGTAGGCACTAATTTCACCGTTTCAGTCCCTTAGCTGGTTGAGTAACAGTACCACCGAATTCACTGGCCACCCTGTATTAGTACCCTGGCAACACTTGTCTTGCAATTTGGTCCACACTGTAGCTTGATCCACGCTTCCTGGCGAAGTTCCCAGTTCTTGGCTACTGGGATTCGAATCCTGGCAAGGTCGCCAGTTCTCTTGTCACGTGGGGGTGGGCGGTCCGGGGCTCTGCTAACACTCGGCCACTAGGGGCTCAAAGGCCCAAATACTCAGCCCCTCCGACTCCCTGGATTCACCGGAGTCTCCTTGGTCACACAAGAGAGGACCAACAATGCCCACCTCCGCAGGTCTTTGCTTCCACCACAAAGGGGTGCCACTGATTCACCCTGGAAGCCCTTCAGTCAAACACGGGGAAACTGCTGTTAACAGTTCCGGCCTAGACCCGTGGGGGAGTGAAGGAAAACTCAGGCTTACCTATAACCATAACCCCCCTGAGTCTTGCCTGCCAGACAAAAAAAAAGGTTGCGGGAACTCCTTTCCCGCCTGTCTTCTCTATCTTCCTCTTAGCAAGGTCGCCAGCTGGGTTATTATATCTGCACCCAGCGATGCAGTTCAGTGGGTGTATTATATATTGTTGGTAGCCAGAAATGCATGCTCATAGAGAAATATCATAAATGGAGGCGCACTCAAACACAGTAATAAAATGTGTGGATTTACTGACGCAAATTACATGAACACACACACACAATCACAAGTAATACATGAATATGGAATATGGATAATGAGTCTGGAGATCGTCAGCCTCTTCTTCCACGACCTCCAACACTCCTTCAAATGGGCAGGAAGACCGGAGTCTCACACTCTCACAGGAGGGCCTCTTCACCACGTCGGCACCTCTTCTTCACTGTCCTGCCATCCATACACACTGTCCTCTCTGACAGTCCTGGACACAAGCTGCCTTGCAGCCTACTCTACTATTAAAGTAATAAAGTCTTGCTGCCACATACACGAGTAAATATTGTGGCCTAACTAGCCTACTCATACAAGGGGTAATGGGAGGGAAAAATGATCTACCTTACACTCCTGGCTCACGACGCCTGTCCCTCGATGGTGTGAGGTTCCCACGCTTCCTTGGGTCGATCCTCGACGATCCAGGACGTTCCACAGGCCCTCAGGTGTCGTGAAGCCTTCGCGTCGTCGCCGTTCCAATCCCTGAGATTCAGCTGCCCCAATCCTGGTTCATCGATGGGCGCTGAGCTAATCACTATTTTTCCCCACACTCGCCTCTCCCACAGGGCGTCGCTCCTTGTCCTAGGCACGGTGTCGTCCTTCCAAGATTCTCAGTGGATGTGACCCCAGTCACAGCTGGGCTTGCTCGCCCCACCTTCCAGACCTCTACGTCCAGCCAGCGGCGCCGCCCAGCGTCGTCGCCGACTATTTTCCAAGTTTGGCACTTCTCTGCTCACTGAACTTGGTTCCTCTTTGGCTTCCCAGAAGCGCAGGGTCTCCAATAACTGCGATGGGCAGCGAAGGCCAGCTCAATCCACTGAACAAGGCTTGCAGAGCCTCCAATCCTTGAGAGCAGACCGAGGCGCGTCCTGTCGCTTCCACGGTCAGTACAACTCTGACGTTGGCGCCGCCCGGGGCACTCGGTGACGTCATGGCGGGCCCTGATTTGTCGCCCGCGACCTACGTCGACCAATCCGCGATCGACTAATGTCCCTTCCAAAAGGTCACATCTGCCGTAGGGGATACTGTTTCATTTTATAACAGGGCGCCAATTTTCCTTTATTTACAACTTATAATGTAACTTCTTTCCTTTTACTGGCAGCCGGTCTGGTCGCCACATATGTCAATAGACTCCCTGAACCTCAGAGAATCAGTAGGGAGAGCTGATATGACTCTTTAAGCCGGCAAACGAAAGAAATAGGAGAGGGCACCGTAACACTATGTATGCTACTTTAAGTGCATCTGGTATCTCCCCCGTGTCCAAGCTCTTCCTCCACACTATACTGAGTGCCTGTGCTACCGGCACTTTGCATTTCTTTATAAATATTGAATTCCATGAGTCTGGACCTGGGGCCGAGTGCATGGGCATGTTTTCAATTTCTTTTTCAAAATTTAGTGCGCTCGTGTTTATATCAGCTATATTTACAGCTCATCTTTGAGAATGAACAATGACACACTCAATGCTATGTGCCGGTGTGAGCTGTGTCAGGAGAGAGTTTGGTATGCAGTATTGCTGTCACTCCCAGCAGTGTGGTGGTGGTGTTGGTATGTGGTATGTCCTGCTATGTGGATGGAGGGGGAGGGGAGGGCGTGACTGACTATGAAAGAGGTTGATGATGACATTCGCAACAGTTCGGCCTCAACCTTTGAAGAGGTAACCCCATGTGGTCATGTAGTGTCTCTCATCATAGTGAACAGCTCTCGGTCCCTCGGCACCCTTTGAAAAACGATTAAGGTTAATGGACCTCATCCGCCCTAGTGCAGCCCCAACACGACCTGGTCTGACACCTAACTAATGGCCACCCTCATCGTGCACATCTGCAGTGTGTGTGTGTGTGTGTGTGTGTGTGTGTGTGTGTGTGTGTGTGTGTGTGTGTGTGTGTGTGTGTGTGTGTGTACTCTCCTAATTGTACTCACCTAATTGTGCTTGCGGGGGTTGAGCTTTGGCTCTTTGGTCCCGCCTCTCAACTGTCAATCAACTGGTGTACAGATTCCTGAGCCTACTGGGCTCTATCATATCTACATTTGAAACTGTGTATGGAGTCAGCCTCCACCACATCACTTCCTAGTGCATTCCATTTATTAACTACTCTGACACTGAAAAAATTCTTTCTAACGTCTCTGTGGCTCATCTGGGTACTAAGTTTCCACCTGTGTCCCCTTGTTCGTGTCCCACCCGTGCTGAAGAGTTTGTCTTTGTCCACCCTGTCAATTCCCCTGAGAATTTTGTAGGTGGTTATCATGTCTCCCCTTACTCTTCTGTTTTCCAGGGATGTGAGGTTCAGCTCCTTTAGCCTTTCCTCGTAGCTCAATCCTCTCAGTTCCGGGACGAGCCTGGTGGCATACCGCTGAATCTTCTCTAACTTTGTCTTGTGTTTAACTAGGTATGGACTCCAGGCTGGAGCTGCATACTCCAGGATTGGTCTTACATAAGTGGTATACAGGGTTCTGAAAGATTCCTTACACAAGTTTCTGAAGGCAGTTCTTATGTTGGCAAGTCTAGCATATGCCGCTGATGATATTCTTTTGATGTGGGCCTCTGGGGACAGGTTCGGTGTGATATCAACCCCCAGATCCTTCTCTCTATTTGATTCTTGCAGGATTTCCCCTCCCAGATGATACCTTGTGTTCAGCCTCTTGCTCCCTTCGCCTAATTTCATCAGCTTACACTTTCCAGAGTTGAACTTCAGCAGCCATTTTCTAGACCATTCCTCCAGTTTATCCAGGTCATCCTGTAGTCTCTGTCTATCTTCATCCGTCTTGATTCTTCTCATAATTTTTGCATCATCAGCAAACATCGAGAGGAATGAGTCTATACCCTCTGGAAGATCGTTCACATATATTAGAAACAGGATGGGTCCAAGTACTGAGCCCTGTGGGACTCCGCTGGTGACATCTCGCCACTCTGATGTCTTCCCCCTCACCGTTACTCGATGTTTCCTGTTGCTTAAGTACTCCCTTATCCACTGGAGCACCTTCCCTTTTACTCCTGCCTGTTGCTCCAACTTTTTTAACAGCCTTTTATGGGGTACTGTGTCAAAGGCTTTTTGGCAATCCAGGAAAATGCAGTCGGCCCACCTTTCTCTTTCCTGCCTAATTTTCGTTGCCTGGTCATAAAATTCTATTAAACCTATGAGGCACGATTTACCATCTCTGAACCCATGTTGGTGGTGCGTTACAAAGTTATTTCCCTCCAGATGCTCTACGAGCCTTTTCCTCACGATCTTCTCCAGCACCTTGCATGGTATACAAGTTAAGGAAACTGGCCTGTAATTCAGTGCCTCTTGCCTGTCACCCTTTTTGTATATTGGGACCACGTTAGCTGTCTTCCAACTTTCTGGTAAGTCTCCTGTTTCCAGTGACCTGTTATACACCATAGAGAGTGGCACACTTAGTGCTTCTGCACCTTACTTTAGTATCCATGGTGAGATTCTATCAGGCCCAACAGCCTTTGTCACATCTAGCTCCAGCAGACACCTTTTGACCTCATCACTGGTGAGGTCAAATTCCTCCAATGTTGCTTGGTTTACCGCCTCCTCATTTAGTGCAGGGGCTTCTCCTTGTTCTATTGTGAAGACCTCCTGGAATCTCTTGTTGAGTTCTTCACACACCTCCTTGTCATGTGTGTGTGTGTGAGAGAGAGAGAGAGAGAGAGAGAGAGAGAGAGAGAGAGAGAGAGAGAGAGAGAGAGAGAGAAAAGATAAACGCTTCTTACATAAAACAGACATTCTTTAAGAAAAAATTAGGACTCCACTGTCAAAACCGCAGACAGCTGCTCCCTCCTGCCACCTGATTCCCTCCATTTCCCCTCCTTCTCTGGCCTCTCGCACTCCCCTCAATACTTCCTGCCCAAGTAGGGGGAAACTCATCGACGTCATTGATCACCAACACAGCTGCATTTCCTGAGAAAAGTTAAATGCTTCTTTGTTTACACACCTGTTCCCTTGCTTTCCACTCCTTCCCCCTCCCATACCCATCGTAAGACCCGACTCTCCTACCCTCTCACCTAGTGGGGAGCCCCACCTCAACATACCCGTTTCATGTAGGGACCCTCCTCTCCATATCCTCGCCATGTAGGATGACCCTCACATAATCCCATACCCATCTTAAGACTCTGCTCTCCTTCCCTCAACATACTCCCTCCTATCTACACAAAGGAATAACTCTACGGCACATACTCATACATATTAATCCCCTCCTTTTCCTTCTCCCTACAGGACCGCATACCAACCACATATCCTTGCCACGTAGGGCGATACTCTATCTACACCAAGATTAACTCTACGGGGCATACCCATACATATTCATCTACTACTATTACTCTCTACCTCTTCTTCTCACATTCCTCTCCCTACATGACCGCAAAGCAACCACAGAGACTCCCTCCAACCCCCCCCCCAACATGACCCATGATCCAAGGGTCCTGCATGCCCAGACGCTGGCCACCGCAACGCGCCGGCACGCGTCATACATTCGGGGAATCCTCGCACATACCGTGAAGACTACATACCAGACCACCACCTGAGCAGGGGGGGCTTAATGAGCTCACCTGCTCAGGTGCCACGGACGGTAGTAGTCCTCAACTACACTACTCCCCACCCCTCCCAGTACCCCCCAGACCCCCGGTAAAAGGGGGAACTCTGGCAGCAGAGTTTCCAAGAAGAGTCTCAAGGTTTGGTACACCAATGCTGATGGGGTATCCAATAAAGCAGAAGAGATAAAAGAAAGAGTTAGTGAGGCAAACCCAGACATAGTGGCAAGAGTGGAAACTAAAATAAATGGCATGATCTCGGATGCAATCTTTCCAGAGGGGTACCAGATGATAAGAAAAGGAAGGACACAGAGACTGGGAGGGGGAGTGGCACTCCTAATAAAGTGGAAATAGAAGTTTGATGAGCTGGAAAATCCGGGTATCACTGAAAGCACGAGCTCCATATATGGAACTCTGACAGTGGATGGGAAGAAGATTGTAATCTTGATACTCTACAATCCCCCACCAAACAGTAGAAGGCCCAGGCAGGAGCATGAGGACAGCAACAATGCATGTATAAATGAACTGCAGAGGGCAGCAACAATAGTGCATAGAATGAGAGCGAAGCTGCTGGTCATGGCGGACCAAATCACTGAGAGATAGATTGGCAAACGAGGAATCCCCATGGGGGAAGGGGTGAGGAGACCTGGGAGGCGAAGCTGGTAGACGTTATTGACAGGAATTTCCTAACACAGCATGTCAAGGAAGACACTAGGAAAAGAGGAGGGGATGCGCCCAGCCTATTAAACCTCATTTTCACCCAGAATGTAGAAGATATCGATCATTTGGAACACGAAATACCACTAGGAGCCAGTGACCATTGTGTCCTAGTCATTAACTACTTGATGGAACCTAATTAAAATTGTGACTAAAGGGCAAGAGGCCCGGAAAAGGAGACTTGATTACAGAAAAGGGGACTACAGAAGGATAAGGGACTACATGGGAGAAGTGCAGTGGGAGGAAGAAATTAGAGAAAAAACAGTGCAAGGTATGATGAACCAAGTCATATGGAAATGCAAGGAGGCTGAAGAGAGATCTATTCCAAAAGTAAAGAAAAAAAGCAGGAGGGAATATAATAACCCATGGTTTAATAGACAGTGTCAGGAAGCAAAAGTGAGAAGCAGGAGGGACTGGAGGAAGTACAGAAGACAAAGGAAAGAGGACAACAGGATAAGATGTAACAGAACTAGGAACGATTACATTAACATAAGACGAGTGTCGGAAAGAAATTATGAGAATGATATTGCAATCAAAGTGAAAAAGCAACCTAAATTACTACATAGCCATATAAGAAGGAAGATGTCGGTAAATGAGCAAGTGACAAGACAGAGGAAAACTGAAGGGGCATATACAGAAAGTGACAAAAAAATCTGCGAGGTACTGAATGCAAGTTTCCATGGAGTGTTCACAACCAAGCCTGAGCGGTTCCCATTGATAGAAGAGATTACCCTAGATGAAAGACTATCAGATATAGAGGTGACAGCAGAGGAGGTAATGAAACAGTTGACAACACTGGATGCAACTAAAGCGATTGGACCAGAAAAGTTATCACCGTGGATACAAAAAGAGGCAGCACAGGCTCTCAGCGTGCCTCTGGCAATGATCTTTAATGAGTCACTTATGTCGGGAGAATTGCCCAGTTGTTGGAAGGAGGCAAATGTCGTACCGATTTTCAGGTGATAAGGAGGCACTTAACTGCAGACCCATATCCAGTGGGTCTGCAGGACAAGCATCCCCTGCAAAATACTTGAAAGAATAATTAGGCTAAGACTTGTTGAGCACCTGGAGAGCATTGGGTTTGTCAACAAGCACCATCAGGTTCGGGACAGGGAAATCATGCCTAACAAACCTTTTAGAATTCTATGATAAAGTAACAAGGATAAGGCAAGACAGAGAAGGCTGGGCAGATTGCATATTTCTTGACTGCCAAAAGGCCTTTGATACAGTACCACACATGAGACAGCTATACAAACTTGAGAGGCAGGCAGGCTTAAGCGTAAAGGCCTTAGCATGGGTGAGGAACTACCTAACAGGAAGGAGGAAGAGGGTAATGGTATGGGGCGAGAAGTCCGACTTGCGAACAGTAACAAGTGGAGTACCTCAAGGATCGGTGCTGGGACCAATCCTCTTTCTAATTTACGTTAATGATATGTTTACAGGAGTGGAATCCTACATGTCAATGTTTGTGGATGATGCAAAATTAATGAGAAGAGTTGTGACAGATGAGGATTGTAGGATCCTCCAAGAGGACTTAAACAGGTTGCAGAGATGGTCAGAGAAATGGCTACTGGAGTTCAAGACGGGGTAAATGTAAAGTTATGGAAATGGGATCAGGTGATAGGCGACCAAAGGGGACACAATAAAGGGGAACTGCCTACCTGTAACGATTCGAGAAAGAGACCTGGGAGTGGACGTAACACCTAATCTAACTCCTGAGGCACATATAAATTGGATAATGACAGCAGCGTACCTTACACAGGCGAAAATTAGAGCTTCTTTCAGAAAGCTAAATGTGGAGGCTTTTATGGCACTTTACACTGCCTACGTGAGACCAGTCTTAGAGTATGCCGCACCATCATGGAGCCCCCACCTGAAGAAACACATAAGGAAACTGGAGAAGGTTCAGAGGTTTGCGACGAGGCTTGTCCCAGAGTTACGAGGGATGGGATATGAAGAGCATCTGAAGGAACTAAACTTTACGACACTAGAGAAAAGAAGGGAGAGAGGAGATATGATAGGGACATATAAAATACTTGGGGGAATTGACAAAGTGGAAATAGATGAAATGTTCACACGTAATAATAACAGAACGAGGGGACATGGGTGAAACTGGAAACTCAGATGAGTCACAAAGATGTTAGGAAGCTTTCTTTTAGCGTGAGAGTAGTGGAAAAATGGAAGGCACTTGGGGAACAAGATGTGGAAGCAAACTCTATTCATTCTTGTATAATTAGGTATGATAGGGAAATGGGACAGGATTCATTGCTGTAAACAACCGATGGTTGTAAAGGCGGGATCCAAGAGTCAATGCTCGATCCTGTAAGCACAAATAGGCGAGTACAAATAAGTGAGTACACACATTTTTAAAATTAAAATTGAGGGATTAAAAGTGAGATCTTTAATAAAATACAGGATGAGGTTCAGAGACAAAAACAACAGCTTATGTACTATATTCAGGAAGAAATCAGAAAGAGCAGGGTAACATGGGAATGTGAAAAAACTAGGCTTGCAACTGAATTTGGCAGGAATAAGGGAAGCATGGCAAGGGAAGGGGGAGTAGGGGGGAAGATAGAGTAGTGAGGGGGGAGGGATGGGGGGTATCCAGGGGAGGGGAGACCAGCATGACAGTGCTTCACTGAGAAGGCAGACAATCATACGATAATCATACTATTACTCAAAGCCAAGGCATCAACGAGGTAGGAAAGGATGGAGATTGAAGATTTTGAGTTACTAGGGATCTTGAGAGATATTAGAGCCGAGATGGGAGGGAATGAGGTGGAAATCCACCGCCGCATTGGGCCTTACAACTGTAGCAAGAAACGACCTGTCCTGGTACAGTTCACTAACTAAGAGGCAGTGGATTACATACTGCAACACAAACATTTACTCAGAGGTAGCGAAAACTATTACTATGTGTATATTGACAGATACATGACAAAATATGAACAGATAGCCTACAGGTCGAGCCAACCTGCATGACACAACTCTTCCCATTTCAGCATAGTTACCCACCCCACCTGTGCTAACCAGCGCACAACTGCTTCCCAGGTTACACCCTCCCCAAATTAGCCCTCCCATCCCTCGACCATGCTTATCTCTCCAACAACTCCCCTGTCCCCTCTGACCCCATTACATTCAAATCCATCTGCTTCATCCCACATTCCAAGGACCCCTTCATCCCCTCGACCCCCAAAACCTGCTCAGTCGTCACCCCCTTTTCTGCCCCCCTTCTTCCATGTAACTCCCCTCCCCCTCCGAGGGAGTAACGTCGACCCCCCCATGGGAAACGGTGGCACCCCCTTCCTCTTCCTCCATTTTCCTCTTCCCCCTTTCTGACACCACCAACCAATGAGTTCCCCCTGACTAATACAACCTCTCTCCCACTCTCACTATCCGTGCTCCATCCTTCCCTCTTCCCCCACCCCCTCTATCCTTCTCCAACCCCAACCTCTCAACCACTATTTGACACTCAGCTTCATGATACCTCTCAATCCCCCTATGCTTCTAAGACCCTCCCTAATTTTAAGACTAGTATGCCCTTGCTACTCCAGACCTACCTACCCAGGCCTTACTACCGCAGACCTTCCTACCTATCTTCCTAGATGCCCAAACCCCATTCGCCCACCAAGCACCCATCCAAGCCCCAATCATCCCCCCCCCCCAGACACCCCCCAGATGTGTTACCTCACCCAGCCCCCATTCACCCCCCAGACACCCCTCACATCCCCCTAGACCCACAGAGAAAGGGTGAACGCTGGTAGTAGAGTTTCCAAGAGAGTCACAAGGTTTAGTACACCAATGCTGATGGGGTATCTAATAAAGCAGAAGAGATAAAAGAAAGAGTGAGGCAGATCCTGACATAGTTGCAATAGTGGAAACTAAAATAAATGGGATGATCTTGGATGCAATCTTTCCAGAAGGGTACCAGGTGATAAGAAAAGAGAGGACACAGAGACAGGGAGGGGGAGTGGCATTCCTAATAAAGCGGAAATGGAAGTTTGAAGACCTGAGAAATCGGGGTACCAATGAGAGCACAAGCTCCATACATGGAAGTCTGACAGCAGATGGGAGGTTATCTTGAGGTTATCTAGAGATGATTTCAGGGCTTTTTAGTGTCCCCGTGGCCCGGTCCTCAACCAGGCCTCCACCCCCAGGAAGCAGCCCATGACAGCTGACTAACACCCAGGTACCTATTTTACTGCTAGGTAACAGGGGCATAGGGTGAAAGAAACTCTGCCCATTGTTTCTCGCCGGCGCCCGGGATCGAACCCTGGACGACAGGATCACAAGTCCAGTGTGCTGTCCGCTCGGCCGACCGGCTCCCTTGGGAGGAAGATTGTGATCTTGGTAATCTACAATCCACCACCAAACAGTAGAAGACCCAGGCAAGAGTATGATGACAACAATAAGGAATGCATAGATGAACTGCAGAAGGCAGCAACATTAGCTCACAGAATGAGAGCGAAACTACTGCTCATGGGGGACCTAAATCACGGAGAGACAAATTGGGAATCAGGGAATCCCCACGGAGTGAAAGAAACGTGGGTAGCAAAGTTTGTAGATGTTATTGACAGGAATTTCCTAACACAACATGTGAAGGAAGACAAGGGAAAGAGGAGGAGATGCACCGAGCTTATTAGACCTGATTTTCACCCAGAAAGTAGAAGACATCGAGAATTCGGAACATGAAATACCTATAGGGGGCCAGTGACCATTGTGTCCTAATCTTTGATTACATGAAGGAATTCAAACTTGTGACCAAGGGACAAGAGGTCTAGGAAAGGAGAGTTGACTACAGGAAAGGGGACTACTGGAGGATAAGGGACTATCTGGGAGAAGTACAATGGGAAGAAGAAATTAGAGGAAAAACAGTCCAAGATATGATGGACCTAGTCATACGGAAATGCCAGGAGGTCGAAGAGAGATTTATACCAACAGTAAAGGAAAAAAGTAAGAAGGAATATAATAACCCATTGTTTAATAGACAGTGTCAGGAAGCAAAAATGAATAGCAGGCGGGAGTGGAAGAGGTACAGAAGACATAGAACAGAGGACAACAGGATCAGATGCAACAGACCTAGGAACGCTTACATTAATCCATTTACAGAGGAGTACCTCAGGGATCGGTACTGGGATCAATTCTATTGTTAATAAATGTTAACAACATGTTTACAGGAGTAGAGTCCTACATGTCGATGTTCGCGGATGACGCAAAGTTGATGAGAAGAGTTGTGACAGATGAGGATTGTAGGATCCTCCAAGAGGACTTGAACAGGTTGCAGAGATGGTCAGAGAAATAGCTACTGAAGTTCAACACGAGCAAATGTAAGGTTGTGGAAATCTTACTAAGTGATAGAAGACCAAAGGAACAGTACACAATGAAGGGGAACTGCCTACCTGTGACGACGCGAGAAAGAGACCTGGGGATGGACGTAACACCTAATCTATCTCCTGAGGCACATATGAATAGGATAACGACAGCAATGTACTCTACACTGGCGAAAGTTTGAACATCATTCAGAAACTTAAGTAAGGAGGCATTTAGGGCTCTTTATACTGCCTGCGTGAGGCAAGTCTTAGAGAATGCCGCCTCATCATTAAGTCCCTATTTGAAGAAACACATAAGGAAACAGGAAAAGGGTCAGAAGTTTGCAACGAGACTCGTCCCAGTGCTATGAAGGATGGGGTATGAAGAGCGCCTGAAGGAACTGAGCCTTACGACACTAGAAAAAAGAAGGGGAGGGGGGATATGATTGGAACGTATAAAATACTCAGGGGTTTGACAGTGGACATAGACGGAATGTTCACACGGAATAGTAACATAACGAGAGGGACATGGGTGGAAGCTGGAAACTCAGATGAATCACAGAGATGTTAGGAAGTTTTGTTTTAGTGTGAGAATTGTGGAAAAATGGAATACACTTAAGGAGCATGCTGTGGGAAGCAAATTATATTCGTAATTTTATAACTAAGTATTATTGGATTGGACAATTTGAATAGGAAACACACACACACACACACACCCTTCCACTCATTTGATTGGAGAATTGGAATAGGAATCAATCATGGAAAGACAAAGACGTAACACAGAGGGAGGAAAAGGACAAGATGACTCGCTTTAGGAGATACACTTTCAAATGTGGAGAGAAATCATGGAGGAGTTAAGGGTAATAGGAAAAAGGTAGCCACCATTCAGGACAAGCTGATTGAGGCAGAGGAGGAGATTAAAAGCCTGAAAAAGAATCCTTTCCAATATCAGACACGAACCAGCCCTCTGGAAAAAGGTACTGTATCCGTAGAAGGAACATCTACAACACAATCCTGCTTTGCAGATATACTTAGAAGGACCCCAGAAGTTGTCTGTGCAGTACAGAAAATTGCCATGTAAGTTGCTACTTCTCCGGAAGCAGCATGATGTACTAGCCGACTGATAGAGAGGAAAAGAGCAGTAATTGTAATAGGTATTAAGGAGCAAATTGGGGCCAGTCCAGGGGAGAGGAGAGATATGGACAGAGCTACAGTTAATGAGATCCTAGAAGGGGTACAGATGGAGAAGGAAGAACAGAATACAGAAAAGGTTTTCAGGCTTGGCCAGTACAACAATGACAGAGACCGATTGATAAAGGTGGTTTTCAAAAGTGAGGCCACAAGAGAAGAAATTTTAGCAGCAGCCTATTCAATGTACTGAAGTTCAAACAGGTATTCCTGCAGAGGAATATGACCAAGGAGGAGAGATTGAAGACAGCAGCAGCAAGGAACGAGTGCAAGGAGAGATACAGGAATCAGAGAACCACAGCCCAGAACCCTACGATCCCAGAGGGGAGTGGGGAACCATTCACAGGCAGTTCATCAGCCCCAGTGAGAGGAGGATCACACGCACATCCCACCCAATAGATGCCCTACCTACCCCAGCACCTAGAAGCCCCCCACTGAGTGGCCACCTGGACCACCCTCCTCCCTCTCCTTAAGGCCTCCCCTCTCCTTAAGGCCTCCCCTCTCTACCCCCCCCAAACCCTCCCTTCTACCCCAAGCCCTCCCTTCTTATCCACCCCAAGCCCCTCCTTCTCTCCCACCACCCTAAGCCCTCCCTACTTCCCCACCTCCCTACCCCTCATTTTTCCCCACCAATTAAGTCCTTCGTTCGCCCACACACCACTAAGCCCTCCTTTCTCCCTCACCCCCTCCCAAGCCCCCCCCCTCCTCTTTTGCCTCAACAAGCCCTCCCTTCAAAGCCTCCCCCCCCAAGCCCTTCTTTCACCCCAACACCCCAAACCCTTCCTCCCTCCTCCCCTACCCCCCCAAGCCCCCTCTTTTCCCAACCTCCCAAGCCCCCCCCCCTTCTCTCCCACCCCTCAAAGCCCTCCCTTCGCTCCCACCCTCTCCAAACCAGATCCTCCCAGCCCCCTCCCAACCTAGGTCCCCCTTACCCTCAGCCCCCCTTCACAACCCAGGGCCTAGCCTTCCCCCTCCCCCATCCCGGACCCTCCATGTTCACCTACGCCAGTGGAACCAACAGAAACTGAGGATGAACAGAAAAGAGCCAGATTCAAGGTGATGTATTCAAACATAGATGGGATTACAAACAAACCAAGTGAGCTTAGGGAAAGAGTACAAGTAATAAACCTGGATAAGGGTACTATTACGTTATCCTCACGGAAACAAAACTCTCAGGAATCATAATGAATGCAGTGTTCCCCCAGGACTATAATACACTAGTAATACACTGTAATAAGGAAAGAGAGGGAGGGTAGGGGGAGGAGGAGGAGTGGCCAAACTCATGAGAGAGGAATGGAATTTCAAGGAGATGGTTATCCCAGGCTGCGAGGGGGTTTAGTGACTACATAACAGGCACTATGACGATGGGAGGACCAAGAGTAGTAGTAGCTGTGATGTATAACCCTCCACCAAACGGCAGAAGACCCAGGCAAGAGTATGACAGAAACAACATGGCAGTTAACAATATAATTGAGTAGGCAGCCTCTGCTGCCTTTAGAATTCAATCCAATCTGCTCATCATGGGGGACTTCGATCATGGAAGGATTGACTGGGAGAACCAGGAACCACATGGTGAGAAAGGAATCATGGAGAGCTAAACTACTGGAGGTGGCAACAAAAAACGTTTTAAGCCAGCATGTCAGGGAACCCACAAGAATGAGGGGAAACGATTAACCAGCAAGACTCGACCTTGTCTTCACCACTCTGAATGACTCCGATATAAGGGAAATTGAGTTCGAGGCCCTAGTAGGAATGAGCGATCACAGTAAACTGACATTTGGTAATCTGGTCAAGGAAGGGTTAAAGTACTCGAGAAAGGGAACTGAAAGCAAAAGGCTAGCATTCCGTAATGGAAACTATGAGGAGGTAAGAAAATTCTTAGCAAATATAACATGGGAACAGAACACACTCACACACACACACACACACACACACACACACACACACACACACACACACACACACACACACACACACACACACACACACACACACACACATGAAACTGCGAAAAGGAGAGAACACATACAAAGAGAATGACAAGGTGTGTGAAGAACTCAACAAGAGATTCCAGGAGGTCTTCACAATAGAACAAGGAGAAGCCCCTGCACTAAATGAGGAGGAGGCAAACCAAGCAACCTTGGCAGAATTTGACCTCACCAGTGATGAGGTCAAAAGGTGTCTGTTGGAGCTGGATGTGACAAAGGCTGTTGGGCCTCACAGAATCTCACCATAGATGCTAAAGGAAGGTGCAGAAGTAAGTAAGTAAGTAATTATCAAAAGAAGGCACCAAACCGGGAAGGCTATGTAGCACCATCAAATACGCAAAATAATCAGAGGGCGCTAAATATCACCAAGGATGCCAATACGAGAACAAAAACGCATAAGGCGAACGATATCAAAAGTATCCGAGTCACCAAGAATGCTATCGAGGGACAAGTTACCGCGAGGGGCGGTCGGAAAGCAAGACACACGCTCGTCCTGGAAGTCAGGACATTCAAGAAGGACATGCACGACCGTAAGAGGGACAATGCAACTAGGACAATAAGGAGCAGGGCGGCGCTCCATCAAGTGACCATGGGTTAAGCGAGTATGGCCAATACGCAACCTCGCCAGAGCTGTTTCCCACCGCCGGTTACGGTGGAAGGAGGACGGCCACGAGGAAACACAACATTTAAGAGTACGTAGCTTGTTACCAGTAACAGACAACCAAGAAGCCTGCCAAAGGGTAAGGACTGAGGAATGGATAACCGGGTAAAAGTCGGAATACGGAATGCCTTTACGAGAGATGGGACAAGAGCGGACAGCTTCCTTGGCGGCAGCATCCGCACGCTCATTTAAAGACACACCAATATGGCTGGGAACCCAACAAAACTCAACCGACTTAAATTTACTGTGAACAAGAAACAGCCAATGCTGGATCTCGACAACTACTGGATGAACCGGATTAAAGGACCCGAGAGCCATGAGGGCACTACGAGAGTCAACAACAACCACAAAGGAAGACTGACAACGAGAAAGCAGGAGACGAAGAGCATAGAGAATAGCATAAAGTTCCGCTGTAAAGATGCTAGTCTCCGGAGGCAAGCGACACATATAAGTGCGATCAGGAAAAACAACAGAGTAGCCAACACCGTCCGCTGACTTAGACCCATCGGTGAAGACAGAAACGGAGCGGGAGTGAGAAGAAAAGTGCTCGAGGAAAAGGCGTTTTAGAACCGTAGGAGGGGTAAAAGCTTTAGTGATACGGGTCAAGGATGTACAAAACCGCGGAAGAGGGACCCTCCACGGGGGCAAAGAAGGAACAACACGAGGAGAAACATCAGAAATACGAACGGAAAGAGAATCCTGTAGGCGAGATAACCGGACAGAAAGAGGGAGGTGGTGAAGAGGAACAGCACCGCAGGACGGGTAAAAGTTAAAGCACGACAGAGGCGAGAGGAAGGATGTTGCAAGGACCGCGCAAGATAGCGAAGACAGTAGCGATCACGGCGGTCCTGGAGAGACAGGAAGCCAGTGTCAACATACAAGCTAAGGATGGGAGTCGAACGAAAGGCACCAGAACTGAGGCGCAACCCAGTATGGTGCAAAGCATCAGGACGGCGAAGAGTAGAAGGAGAAGCAGACGAGTAAGCAGGGCAACCATAATCGAGCTTAGACAGGACGAGAGAGGAATGTAAAGCAAGGAGAGTGCGCCTATCTGCTCCCCAAGAAGTATGGGACAAGACCCGAAGGAGGGTAAGGGCCTTAGAGCACTCAACACGGAGGTAAGAGATATGGGGAGACCAAGACAAACGAGTGTCAAGGAATAACCCCAAAAGCTTCGCAGATTCTTTGTATTCAAGGGAATGACCATAAAGTGAAAAAGAGGGACGAGGAACAACCCGTTTCCGCGTAAAAGTCATGGCACAAGTCTTAGAAGTAGAGAACTTGAAGCCATGATCTGTGGCCCAAGACGACACGGCATCAATTGCAAGTTGAAGCCGGCGTTGAAGGAGAGGCGAATCATCACCCTGACAACAAAGGGTAAGATCATCGACATAGAGAGCAGAGAAGACACCAGAAGGAAGAGAGGAAAGAAGACCATTGAGGGCAACCAGAAAAAGAGTCGTGCTCAGAACACTACCCTGGGGCACACCTTCGTATTGCTGAAAAGAGGGAGAGAGAGCGGTACCAAGGCGCACCCGAAAGGAACGATGAGAGAGAAAGCTGCGGAGAAAGAGAGGGAGATGACCACGAAGGCCAAAAGAATGAAGTTGAGATAGGATATGATAACGCCAAGTGGTGTCGTAAGCCTTTTCCAGGTCAAAAAGGACGGCAACAACGGAGGTCTTCGCAGCAAAAGCAGTACGAATATAGACCTCCAAGTTCACCAGGACATCTGTCGTGCTGCGGCACTTGCGGAAACCAAATTGAGAAGGGGAGAGGAGGTGATGGTGTTCCAGGAACCACATCAGACGAACGTTAGCCATACGTTCAAAGAGTTTGCAGACACAACTTGTGAGAGCAATAGGGCGAAAGTCCTTAGGGGAAGTACCCAGAGACCCCGGTTTGCGAACAGGGAGGACAACGGCATCAAGCCAGTCCTCAGGGACTGACGACGACTCCCAGATCCGATTATACAGACTCAGTAAATACTGAGACGTGCTCGGAGGGAGATGGCGAAGCATCTCATAATGAATACCATCGGAGCCCGCCGCCGTAGAACCGCAGAGGGCCAAGGCAGAACGAAGTTCAGAGAGAGAGAAGGGATCATTATAGGGAAGCTGAAGATGAGTGCAGAAATCTAAAGGACGAGACTCAAGGACAGGTTTACGAAGAAGGAAAGATTGGGGAAGATGAAGACCAGAGCTAACAGAAGAAAAGTGGGAACCCAGTTCGGAAGCGACCTGCAACGGGTCCGCCACAAGAGTATCATGGAGGTGAAGGACCGGTGAAACATCGGGAACGAACTTACCCGCTATCTTGCGGATACGCTTCCAGATCTGGGCCAGAGGGGTTTCGGACGTAATTGTTGAGACATAAGATGCCCAACATTCACGTTTAGCCGTACGGATGGCCCTACGGGCCACCGCACTCGCTTTCCGAAAGAAAAGAAAAGAATCAGTGGTCTGCCTACGGCGGTGTCTCTTCCAGGCTGCACGCTTACAGCGGACAGCCCGAGCACAGTCCGCATTCCACCAGGGAACGCACTTCCGTGGACCCCGAGAGGAAGAGCGAGGAATAGAGCGGAGGGCAGCGTTGAAGACAGTGTCATGAAAAAGGAGGAGAGCACGAGAGAGAGGCAGAAGGAAGAGGTCAGAGAGAGCAGCACTGAGGGTAAATAGGGCCCAGTCTGCCTTAGCAAACTGCCACCTAGGGAAAGAGAGGGAAGGGCGAAAAGAGAAAAAGGAAACAAGGATGGGGAAATGATCACTTCCATGGAGGTCATCAAGAACCTGCCACGTGAAATCTAAGTAAAGAGAAGAGCAGAGAGAAAGATCAAGACAAGAAAGGGTGCGAGTCCGAGAGTCCAAATGAGTGGGCTCACCAGAATTCAGAAGAGACAGGGAAGAAGATAGGAGAAACGGCTCAAGGAGGCGACCCCGGGTATTTGTCAGAACGTCACCCCAAAGAGAATGACGACAATTGAAGTCACCCAGCAGGAGCACAGGCTCCGGCAAGGAGTCTAGGAGGTGTTTCAAATCAGGAAGAGAGAGCGGGACACTCGGGGGGAGATAAATGGAACAAACTGTGTACCATTTCCCCACAAAGATACGAGCAGCAGAACAATGGAGAGGCAAAGGAAAAAGTAAAGGAACAAAGGGAACATCTGCACGAATCAAGAGAGCAGAAGAATTAGAAGCCCCAGCAATGGCGGGGGGGGGGGGGGAGAGAAAGGAATAGCCACGAAAACGACCAGGACGAGCACCAAGCATTGGCTCCTGGAGACAGACACAAAGGGGCGAAAACCGCGAAATCAGAAGTTGGAGTTCGAGGAAATTGGCGTAATAACCTCGAACGTTCCATTGAAGAATGGACAACGACGAGAAGAGAAAGGACAAAAACAGAGAACAAGGAAGAAACAAAGGCGAAAGAGCAACAGAGCACGTTAAAGAATATCAGGGTCGGGATCAGGGTCAGCAAAGTCAGGGTTAGGGGGCATGGGTAAACTGAGCAAAGACGGAGGGAAGGAAACGGGAGAACAGATCAGAGGTGGGCGGGTGGGGTCCGGAGGAGGAGGAGGAAGAGGAGGAGACAACGGAGAGGAGCAGTCAAGGACAGCAGCAGGAAAAGGGGGAGTAGAAAGAGGGGAGCGCACCCCAGCAAGAGCAGCAACCGAAAGGGAAGCAGGGGGCCAAAGAAACCTCCATAGGAGGAACAGGGGGCGCAATCACTGAAACGGGAGGGGAAGGAGCAACAGAGCCAGAAGTAGGAGCTAAGGAAGAAAGCGAAGTCTTCTTACCCGCCGGGGAAGAGGAAGGAGAGGAGCCAGGCTTACGCTTCTGACTTAAAGAGACCGGTGTCCCAGCAACTACGTACCGGGCAACGGATTCCAGTGTCCCAACAGGAGAAGCCGAACGAGAGCACACACGACGGCCGTTAGGATGGACATCCGCTCGCACCGACAGGCGGTGGGGAGAGCCGATAGATGGAGGAAGAGAATGGGAAGGAGGATCGGAGGGGGACGAGGAAGAAGACACAGGAGACATGACAGACCGGGTTGAAAGAAGGGGAACCCCAGACAGAGGACCAGGAGGGGGACCCCTCGGGAAAGAACTCAAAGGAACACAGGAGGGGGCAGTGGGCATATCAGGGTCCAAGGCCCGGAAACGGTTGAGAGTCTGAGGAAGGGGGGAAGGACGAGGAGAGGAAGAGCGCAACACGCGAGCATAAGAGATGTTAGTATAAGGCGGGAGCCGGCGAACCTGGCGCCTCGCCTCAGGAAAAGACAAATGCTCCCGGTGCTTCAGGTTAAGGACGGCCGCCTCAAGCTTGTAATGGACACAGGCACGGGAGAAGGTAGGATGGGCCTCACCGCAGTTGAGGCAGCGAGCTTGGGGAGAAGTGCACTCCGACTTAGAGTGACCTTCACTCCCACACAAAGGACAGAGAGAGACAGTCCCAGAGCAGCGGAGGGCACCATGCCCAAACCTCCAGCACTTATTACAAAGTCGAGGAGAAGGAATATACTCTTTGGCCAGAGCACCTAGCACTAGCAAGAATGACAGAGGATGGAAGGGTCCTACCATCAAAGGTGATCTTCACAACGCGAAGGGGTTGACGGCGACGACCACGAGGGGGACGAGTAAACGAGTCAACCTGGAGGACAGAATGGCCTTGGGCATCAAGGATATGCCGAATATCATCGTGGCAATCCTGCAGATTCTGAACACCGGTTGCAACATGGGGTGGGAGGAGAATAGTGCCAACACTGGAATTCATCTGAACGTTCTTGGAGACCCGAACAGGGATCTCGCCAAGGCAAGATAAGGCAGCCAAGCGGGAAGCCGCATCTTGAGAAGGAGCAGCAACGACACGTGTACCGAGACGAGTGGGGTTGAAAGTAACACACGCATCCACGGAATCTACAAGATGCCGATGGAGGGAGAAATCGTCAGGAGGCGTAGAATCAAGAGGGAGGAGATCAAAGTATTTGGCCCATGAAGCAGGACCAAACAAGGCCTGATACGCATCAGCACGGGAAGGAATCGAGCGAGTGCGGTTGGGGCGCGAACGGCGTTGAGAACCCCTAGAGAGAGAGGGGTCAAAAGGCGCAGTAGTCACAACGAAAGACTTAGCCACACCAGGGGACGAAGTG
Organism: Procambarus clarkii; assembly: GCF_040958095.1. Classification (NCBI taxonomy): domain Eukaryota; kingdom Metazoa; phylum Arthropoda; class Malacostraca; order Decapoda; family Cambaridae; genus Procambarus; species Procambarus clarkii. The sequence goes on along the minus strand of NC_091203.1, from coordinate 31,019,067 downwards.
GTCACCACCGGGGGCTGGAGGCTCGACCCAACCCCAGAGGAGGGAGGGGAGCTGGGGGAAGAAGTCAGGACGGTCAAAGGAGGAGCAAGGTCGGGGCCCAACGCAGCGGGAGCTACAGAGCCTGGTCTTCCAATACAGGCCGAATCGGGGGCTTGGTCGCCCACCCCACGAGCCTGAGAGGGTACAACGGAAACATTCAACGACATAGAGACGAAAAGTGACAAATTCATCCACGAATGTGCCCCCATACCCACCATGGAGCCACAATTAGAGGCAGGACACCCAACAGGAAGCTATCGCCGATCATGCCGGGGCCCCCTAGGGGCGCGTCGTGAGTATACGCCCCACAAACGCCACCTTAAGAACCGTCAGTCCGTCGAGATCGGGTTCAGCGACGAAAGGGGGATTGACAATAAAAGGTTCCCCTCGCTCGAGACGTTGGGTACTACAGTTCTACGGGTGCAAGAGTATGCCTCCTCAAGCACCCGGGCGTCAAAACAGAAGAAGTCCAAAGAAATAATCCAAAACAAGCAAAAGGTCGGCAGGAAACGACAAGCAGATAGAAGAGGGGGGAGAAAAACGAAACATAAGGAAAAGGAAAAGCGATCCGGCACAATTGGAGAAGACAGCAGCAGGAGTGCAAGGCCAGAAAAGGACAGAGGACTGCCCAACGGAGCATCACACTCCGGCAGCCGTCCACCAAGCCCCCTCACGACGCCAACGGGCCGGAAGGGGAGGGGGGGAAGGTGCAGAAGCACTAAGTATGCCACTCTCTATAGTGTATAACAGGCCACTGGAAACAGGAGACTTACCAGAAAGTTGGAAGACAGCTAACGTAGTCCCAATATACAAGAAGGGTGACAGGCAAGAGGCACTGAACTACTACGCCAGTTTCCCTAACTTGTATACCATGCAAGGTGATGGAGAAGATCGTGAGGAAAAGGCTCGAAGAGCACCTGGAGGGAAATAACTTTGTAATGCACCACCAACATGGGTTCAGGGATGGTAAATCGTGCCTCATAGGTTTAATAGAATTCTATGACCAGGCAACAAAAATTAGGCAGGAAAGAGAAGGGTGGGCCGACTGCATTTTCCTGGACTGCCAGAAAGCCTTTGACACAGTACCCCATAAAAGGCTGTTAAAAAAGTTGAAGCAACAGGCAGGAGTAAAAGGGAAGGAGCTCCAGTGGATATGGGAATACTCAAGAAACAGGAAACAGCGAGTAACGGTAAGGGGGAGACATCAGAGTGGCGAGATGTCACCAGCGGAGTCCCACAGGGCTCAGTACTTGGACCCATCCTGTTTCTAATATATGTAAACGATCTTCCGGAGGGTATAGACACGTTCCTCTCAATGTTTGCTGATGATGCAAAAAATATGAGAAGAATCAAGACGGATGAGGGATAGACAGAGACTACAGGATGACCTAGACAAACTAGAGGAATGGTTTAGAAAATGGCTGCTAAAGTTCAACTCAGGAAAGTGTAAGGTAATGAAATTAGGCGAAGGGAGCAGGAGGCTGAACACAAGGTATCATCTAGGAGGTGAAATCCTGCAAGAGTCAAATAGAGAGAAAGATCTGGGGGTTGATATCACACCGAACCTGTCCCCAGAGGTCCACATCAAAAGAATATCATCAGCGGCATATGCTAGACTGGCCAACATAAGAACTGCCTTTCGAAACTTGTGTAAGGAATCGTTCAGGACCCTGTATACCACTTATGTAAGACAAATCCTGGAGTATGCAGCTCCAGCCTGGAGTCCATACCTAGTTAAACACAAGACAAAGTTAGAGAAGATTCAGCGGTATGCCACCAGTCTTGTCCCGGAACTGAGAGGAATGAGTTACGAGGAAAGGCTAGAAGAGCTGAACCTCACATCCCTGGAAAACAGAAGAGTAAGGGGAGACATGATAACCACCTACAAAATTCTCAGGGGAACTGACAGGGTGGACAAAGACAAACTCTTCAGCACGGGTGGGACACGAACAAGGGGACACAGGTGGAAACTTAGTACCCAGATGAGTCACAGAGACGTTAGAAAGAATTTTTTCAGTGTCAGAGTAGTTAATAAATGGAATGCACTAGGAAGTGATGTGGTGGAGGCTGACTCCATTACACAGTTTTAAGTGTAGATATGATAGAGCCCAATAGGCTCAGGAACCTGTATACCTGTTGATTGACGGTTGAGAGGCGGGACCAAAGAGCCAGAGCTTCACCCCCGCAAGCACAATTAGATGAGTACACACACACACATAAGAACTGCCTTTAGAAACTTGTGTAAGGAATCGTTCAGGACCCTGTATACCAATTATGTAAGACCAATCCTGGAGTATGTAGCTCCAGCCTGGAGTCCATACTATTATAGTCTGTGGGTTGGTTGGTGTTGTCGTCGTTGATCCTTCTCTATGGACAACCCAACCCACAACTCGGTAGAGTGCTTATACCAGGAGATCACCCTTGGCGCTTCTGGCTCTTGGATAGGGGCTCAACGTCACACGTTTAGGGGATGCGGCTCCAACACTTAGCCTCGTTGTCATGTGCACACACCCACTCGAGCCGCTGTGACTCCTCACTCTCTCCTTATGAGATATGATCTCCTCAATCCCCTATGACTTACTAGTATTACCTCCTACCCTGTCCACAGCAGTGGTTCTTGGTTCTTTCTCTCTCTCTCTCCTTCTTTACTACCCCTTGGGAAGCCTCACTAGGACAAGGGCAAACACCGGCAAATTGGGATACATTTACTGGACAAAGCACATACACAATACATACACACATACAGTAATAATGAATCCTATACTCTATACTATTACAATCAGGTTGCACTCCAACATCATCAGAACTCTATCATCAGCTTATCAAGTGGTGTCCTATCTCCTGGTTCACCACCTGATACTATCAACCTCCTTAAGTTGATCAAGTCTACATACACTGTTGCACCATCAGCAAGAGAATATATATATGTATCTATAAATGTGTACAAAGAAAATCAGCATTTGAATGCAATAACATATATCAGTATAAATGTTCATTGATACACAACAATGATCAATCGATCACTCTATCAGTCCTAGAACGCATACATCTGTAGGTAATCCAGCCTACGACTGTAACTCTAAACTTCAGTATAAAACACTCCTTGACATAAGAATGCAAACAGTCACTCATCTCTCACTGCGTCTTGCACGCTAATGACAACCAAACACTATCAACTCCCTATAAGTAATCCACCAGAACTTCCCTTCCACCTCTGGAAGTTCACTACCCTAATATCTTTAGTTTCTTCCGGGCTTCACTACCAGGATCCTCTGCAGCTCCTCCAGGCTGCTATCATGAAGTTTCCTTGAGCAACTACGGTGCTTCACCCTTCTGCTAGGGTCCTCCACAGCTCTCTTGGCTGCTACACCATGAAGTTCCCTCGAGCAACTATGGTGCTTCACCACCTCTACAGAAGCACGTGACACTCCTCTTCACTACTTCTTCTCACAGCTCGAGGTCCTCTGCTTCACTACCTTGGAGTCTCATCAATTACTTCATCTGTGCTGGCTTCGAAGTTCTCAGCAACTTCTTCCCCAAAGACAAACCTGCAACCCATCAACACTCCAATAAAATGTTTCCCCTTTAACACATAAACAAAAATAATCACACAATATGTTTGCCTCAAATCTCTATCTGTCCTCTACATACAGTGAGAGTGGACTCCCCCGTTTTGGGCGTGTCCATACTCCACCTCGCCCGGCGGGCCTCCTCACTCAGGGAGGGTCCTTCACCGTCAGGAGCCAGGCTCCCTCAGTTGCCTGCCAGCGCTCAGAGGGGGCGGACGTCACTAAGTGTTCCTCCCTCTCCACTCTCTTATTTCATGCCTTTTGCCTTATTAAACATGCCTAACTTATCAATAAACATTGCTACTGTCGCTGGGCACACGACCAACTACAAGCAATCACTATGAACTGGCTTAAATCGTGCTTACCACAGATTGTGTAGTCGAGGGCGCTATCCCTCTGACAGAGCTTGGTCAGGACGCTTCCACGGCCCACAATAATGCCTCAGGGCGGTTTAATACTCTCCTCTTCGCCCACGACTTGAGACCATACGTCCCCAGCTCGATTCCACAGCTGGTACGTCTGCACACTTCTCTTCTCTTCGAGATATATCACTAGCGGTTCCCTTCTGACGGGAGCTCAACGGAGCGCGGCTTTCCCCTGCGATGTTTGGCACTCAAGTGAGGTTAAAGCCCCTCCAGAAGCGAGCCTCACGCCTCCAGCAAAATATCCACATCTCCTAGCCAGTCATTTATCTGTTTTCTTCTTCATTGCCCATAATCTTAAATTGTTCATTGAATCCACCATACTATTTTTCATATGGGTTATCACCTCAATATTTGCTAGACCTTCTAATCAGGTCAGGCTTGCTGAATAACTCTCAAGGAGGGAGACTCGTTTCTCCTGTAGGCTGAGATCATAACAATACCTAGTTTGTAGTCTCCGTGGTGTAGTGGTAAGACACTCGCCTAGCGTTCCGCGAGCGCTATGTCATGGGTTCGTATCCTGGCCGGGGAGGATTTACTGGGCGCAATTCCTTAACTGTAGCCTCTGTTTAACGCAACAGTAAAATGTGTACTTGGATGAAAAAACGATTCTTTGCGGCAGGGGATCGTATTCCAGGGACCTGCCCGAAACGCTACGCGTACTAGTGGCTGTACAAGAATGTAACAACTCTTGTATGTATCTAAAAAAAAAAAAAAAAAAAAAAAAAAAAAGTTAGAGAAGATTCAGCGGTATGCCACCAGGCTCGCCCCGAAACTGAGAGGAATGAGCTATGAGGAAAGGCTAAAGGAGCTGAACCTCACATCCCTGTAAAACAGAAGAGTGAGGGGAGACATGATAACCACCTACAAAATTCTGAGGGAAATTGACAGGGTGGACAAAGACAAACTCTTCAGCAAGGGTGGGACACGAACAAGGGGACATAGGTGGAAACTTAGTACCCAGATGAGTCAAAGAGACGATAGAAAGAACTTTTTCAGTGTCAGAGTAGTTAATAAATGGAATGCACTAGGAAGTGATATGGTGTAGGCTGACTCCGTACACAGTTTCAAATGTAGATACGATAGAGCCCAGTAGGCTCAGGAATCTGTACACCAATTGATTGACAGTTGAGAGGCGGGACCAAAGAGCTAAATCTCAACCCCCGCAAGCACAATTAGGTGAGTACACACACACACACACACACACACACTTATCTTGTATCAACCTGTTAAACAAGCTACGAGGATGAGGGAAGGGGACGTTTCCTCCATGCTAGATTTGATATTTACCAGGAAGGAGGAAGAAATATTTGACATTCAGTACCTTCCTCCCTTGGGTAAAAGTGACCATGTCTTTTTGGGAATAAAGTATGCAATGCATTATTATCTGGAAGAAAATATGAAGGTTGATGCAATTGAAAAACCTGACTTTAGGAGAGGACTTTATGGCAACCCTAGAAATTTTTTTAGTGAGTATAATTTTACAGACTTGTTGCTAGGCAAGGAAGTGAATGAGATTTATGTCAAGTTTTGTGAAATATATGAAGAAGGCACAAAAAAATTTATACCAAAACAGATGCAGAACTTGGAAACGGGATAGGTTCAACAGAAATTGCGAGAGGGCCAGAGACCAAAAGACACAAAAATGGAATCAATACTGGAAGAGGCCAAACCTCCAAACATACCAGCGATACAAAGATGCGAGAAACAACTACACGGCAGTGAGGAGAGAGGCAGAAAGAAATTTTGAAAAAGGGATTGCAGACAAATGTAAAACAGAACCTGGTCTATTCTATAAAATTCATAAACAACAAATTGCAGGTAAAGGATAATATTCAAAGGTTGAAAATGGGAAATAGATTCTCGGAAAATGAAAAGGAAATGTGTGAAACATTAAACGAAAAGTTCCAAAGTGTGTTTGTACAAAATGAAATCTTCAGGGAACCAGATACAATAAGAATTCCAGAGAACAACATAGAGCACATAGAGGTGTCTAGAGACGAAGTGGAAAAAATGCTCAAGGAGCTAAATAAGAACAAAGCAGTTGGTCCAGATGGAGTTTCACCATGGGTTCTGAGAGAATGTGCACCTGAGCTCAGCATTCCACTTCAACTTATTTTTCAGGCATCCCTGTTTACAGGAGTTGTAGCTGATGTGTGGAAAAAGGCTAACAGTTCCAACCTACAAAAGAGGAAGCAGGGAAGACCCCCTTAATTGACATCAAGACCGGTATCATTGACAAGTGTAATAGTCAAAATATTGGAAAATTAATTAAAACTAAATGGGTAGAACACCTGGAGAGAAATAATATAATATCAGACAGACAGTATGGTTTTCGATCTGGAAGATCCTCTGTATCGAATTTTCTATGATCGAGCAACAGAGATATTACAGGAAAGAGATGGTTGGGTTGACTGCATCTATCTGGACATAAAAAAGGCTTTCGACAGAGTTCCCACATAAAAGGTTGTTCTGGAAACTGGAAAATATTGGAGGGGTGACAGGTAAGCTTCTAACATAGATGAAAAATTTTCTGACTGATAGAAAAATGAGGGCAGTGATCAGAGGCAATGTATCGGACTGGAGAAATGTCACAAGTGGAGTACCACAGGGTTCAGTTCTTGCACCAGTGATGTTTATTGCCTACATAAATGATCTACTAGTTGGTATACAGAATTATATGAACATGTTTGCTGATGATGCTAAGATAATAGGAAGGATAAGAAACTTAGATGATTGTCATGCCCTTCAAGATGACCTGGACAAAATAAGTATATAGAGTACCACTTGGCAAATGGAATTTAATGTTAATAAATGCCATGTTATGGAATGTGGAATAGGAGAACATAGACCTTACACAACCTATATATTATGTGAGAAATCTTTAAAGAATTCTGATAAAGAAAGAGATCTAGGAGTGGTTCTAGATAGAAAACTATCACCTGAGGACCACATAAAGAATATTGTGCGAGGAACCTATGCCACGCTTTCTAACTTCAGAATTGCTTTCAAATACATGGATAGCGATATACTAAAGAAATTGTTCACGACTTTTGTTAGGCCATGGCTAGAATATGCAGCGGTTGTGTGGTGCCCATATCTTAAGAAGCATATCAACAAACTGGAAAAGGTGTAAAGACATGCTACTAAGTGGCTCCCAGAACTGAAGAGCAAGAGCTACGAGGAGAGATTAGAGGCATTAAATATGCCGAAACTGGAAGACAGAAGAAAAAGAGGTGATATGATCACTACATACAAAATAGTAACTGATAAAATCGATAACGAAGATTTCCTGTGACCTGGAACTTTAAGAACAAGAGGTTATAGATTTAAACTAGCTAAACACAGATGCCGAAGAAATATAAGAAAATTCACTTTCGCAAACAGAGTGGTAGACGGTTGGAACAAGTTAGGTGAGAAGGTGTTGGAGGCCAAGACCATCAGTAGTTTCAAAGCGTTATATGACAAAGAGTGCTGGGAAGACGGGACACCACGAGCGTAGCTCTCATCCTGTAACTACACTTAGGTAATTACACACACACACATACACTGTGTGTGTGTGTGTGTGGTAAGAAAAGTGTGTGTGATAAGAAAAGGCTGGGTTTTTGAGGAGATGGTTGTTCAGGGATGTGAAGGTTTCAGGGACTACATAACAGGTACAATAACAACTGGAAGGCAAAAAATTATAGTCGTAGTCATTTATAATCCACCACCAAATGACAGAAGACCCAGACAGGAATATGATAGAAACATATGATGATGAATATGATGCATTAGGCAGTGATGTGGACGAGGCTGACTCCATACACAGTTTCAAATGTAGATATGATAGAGCCAAGTAGGCTCAGGAATCTGTACATCAGTTGATTGACAGTTGAGAGGCGGGACCAAAGAGTCAGAACTCATCCCCCGCAAGCAAAATTAGGTGAGTACAATTAGGTGAGTACACACACACACAAACGCAAACACACAAACACACACACACATGAAATGGCCCTACTAATGAGAAAGGAATGGAGCTTCAAGGAGATGATCATCCCGGGCTGCGAGGGAATCAGAGACTACATAACAGGCACCATGATATTGGGAGGACCAAAAGTAGTAGTAGCAGTGATATATAACCCTCCACCAAATGACAGAAGATCAAGGCAAGAGTATGACAACAACAACATGGGAGTTAACACTATAATTGAGAAGGCAGCCTCTGCTGCTTGCAGAAATAGATCCCATCTGCTCATCATGAGAGACTTCAATCACGGAAAGATAGACTGGGAGAACAAGGAAGCGTATGGAGGAGAGGATACATGTAGAGCCAAGCTAATGGAGGTGGCGACAAGAACCTTTCTAAGCCAACATGTCAGGGAACCCACTAGGATGAGAGGAAAAGAGGAACCAGCGAGACTCGACCTAGTCTTCACTCTCAACGACTGCGACATAAAGGAAATCGGCTATGAGGCCCCAGTAGGAATGAGCGACCACAGTGTTCTGGCGTTTGAGTATCTGGTTGAGGAAAGGTTATTGAACTCGAGGAGGGGAACTGAAAACAAAAAACTGGCATTCCAAAAGGGAAACTATGAGGAGTTGAGAAAATTCCAAACAGATATAACATGGTAAACAGAGCTCAGAGAAAAGACGGCCTAAGACATGATGGACTTCATCACGCACAAGTGCAAGAAAGCAGCAAACAAGTTTGCCCCAGTCCAAAAGGAAACCAATGAAATGAAGATCAGGAACCCATGGTTTAATCAGAGATGTAGGCTAGCTAAGCAGCAAATTAAAAGGGCATGGAGAAACTATAGGAATAACAGGACACTTGAGAGCAGAGAAAGATACCAGAGTGCCTGGAATGAATATATCAGGATGAGAAGAGAGGCAGAAAGACAATATGAAAATGACATCGCAAGCAAGGCAAAGACTCATCCTAAATTGCTGCACAGCCACATCAGGAGAAAAACAACAGTAAAGGAACAGGTAATGAATATAAGGATAGGGGCAGAAGGATTCACTACAAACGACAGGGAAGTGTGTGAGGAACTGAATAAGAAATTCCAGGAGGTCTTCACCTTAGAGCAGGGAGAGATTCCAGAGATAAGAGAGGAATAGTGAACGAGGAACCACTAGAAGAGTTTGAGTGGGGAAGTATAGAAGTGTTTACTAGAGTTGGATGTGACAAAGGCTATAGGCCCAGATGGAATCTCCCCTTGGATACTAAGGGAAGGAGCAGAAGCACTGTGCCTGCCACTCTCCACAGCGTATAACAAATCACTGGCAACAGGGGAACTGCCAGAAATTTGGAAGGCAGCTAACGTAGTTCCAAAATACAAGAAAGGGGATAGGCAGGATGCACTGAACTACAGGACAGTGTCCCTAACCTGCATACCATGCAAGCTGATGAAGAAGATTGTGCGAAGAAAGATAGTGGAACATCTGGAGCGAAAGAACTTTGTAACACAGCATCAACATGAGTTCAGAGATGGCAAGTCCTGCCTCACAGGGCTAATTGAATTCTATGACAAGGCAACAAAAATCGGGCAAGAAAGAGAGGGGTGGGCAGACTGCATATTTTTGGATTGTCAAAAAGCCTTTGATACAGTACCACACAAGAGACAAGTGAAAAAGCTGGAGATGCAGGCTGGAGTGAAAGGGAAGGCACTCCATTGGATAAAGGAGTACCTAAGCAACAGGAGACAACGAGCCAGTGTGAGGGGGTAAGGTCTCAGATTGGCGAGACGTTACGAGTGGAGTCCCGCAGGGGTCAGTCCTTGGACCAGTACTTTTTCTGATATATGTAAATGATCTCCCAGTGGGTATAGAATCGTTTCTCTCAATATTTGATGATGCAAAAATTATGAGGAGGATTGAAACAGAGGATGATAGTAGGAGGCTACAGGACGACCTAGAAAGACTGAATGAATGGTCCAACAAATGGCTGCTAAAGTTTAACCCGAGTAAATGCAAAGTAATGAAACTAGGCAGTGGAAACAGGAGGCCAGACATAAGATACAGAATAGAAGATGAAGTACTTAATGAAACGGAGAGAGAGAAAGATCTAGGAATTGATATTACACCAAACCTGTCTCCTGAAGCCCACATAAAGAGAATTACGTCTGCGGCATATGCGAGGCTGGCTAACATCAGAACAGCTTTCAGGAACCTGTGTAAGGAATCGTTTAGAATCCTGTACACCACAAACGTAAGACCAATCCTGGAGTATGCGACCCCAGCATGTAGCCCGTACCTTGTCAAGCACAAGACGAAGCTGGTAAAAGTTCAGAGGTATGCCACTAGACTAGTCCCAGAACTAAGAGGCATGAGTTACGTCGAAAAGCTGCTGGAAATGCACCTTACGACACTGGAAGACAGAAGAGTAAGGGGAGACATGATCACTACCTACAATATCCTCAGGGGAATTGAGAGGGTAGACAAGGATAAACTATTCAACACTCGCGGTACACGAACAAGGGGACACAGGTTGAAACTGAGTACCCAAATGAGCCACAGGGACGTTAGAAAGAACTTTTTCAGTGTCAGAGCAGCTAACAGGTGGAATGCATTAGGCAGAGATGTGGTGGAGGCTGACTCCATACACAGTTTTATATGTAGATATGATAGAGCCCAGTTGGCTCAGGAATCTGTACACCAGTTGATTGACAGTTGAGAGGCGGAACCAAAGAGCCAGAGCTCAACCCTTGCAAACACAACTAGGTGAGTAACTAGGTAAGTACACACACACACACACACACACACACACACACACACACACACACACACACACACACACACACACACACACACACACACACACACACACACACACACACACACACACACACACACACACACACACACACACACACACACACACACACACACACACACACACACACACACACACACACACACACACATTGGATTGTCAAAAAGCCTTTGATACAGTACCACACAAGAGGCTAATGAAAAAGCTGGAGATGTAGGCTGGAGTGAAAGGGAAGGCACTCCATTGGATAAAGGAGTACCTAAGCAACAGGAGACAACGAGTCAGTTTGAGGGGGTAAGGTCTCAGATTGGCGAGACGTTACGAGTGGAGTCCCGCAGGGGTCAGTCCTTGGACCTATACTGTTTCTGATATATGTAAATGATCTCCCAGAGGGTATAGAATCGTTTCTCTCAAAGTTTGCCGATGATGCAAAAATTATGAGAAGGATTGAAACTGAGGACGATAATAGGAGGCTACAAGATGACCTAGACAGACTGAGTGAATGGTCCAACAAATGGCTGTTGAAGTTCAACCCGAGTAAATGCAAAGTAATGAAACTAGGCAGTGTAAACAGGAGGGCAGACACAGGATACAGAATAGGAGATGAAGTACTTAATGAAACGGACAGAGAGAAAGATCTAGGAGTTGATATCACACCAAACCTGTCTCCTGAAGCCCACATAAAAAGAATAACGTCTGCGGCATATGCGAGGCTGGCTAACTACAGAACAGCGTTCAGGAACCTGTGTAAGGAATCATTCAGAATCTTGTACACCACATATGTAAGACCAGTTCTGGAGTATGCGGCCCCAGCATGGAGCCCATACCTTGTCAAGCACAAGACGAAGCTGGAAAAAGTCCAAAGGTATGCCACTAGACTAGTCCCAGAACTAAGAAGACAAGACAGGAGAGTAAGGGGAGACATGATCACAACCTACAAAATCCTCAGAGGAATCGACCGGGTAAACAAAGATTAACTATTCAACTCTGGTGGGACGCGAACAAGGGGACACAGGTGGAAACTGAGTATCCACAGGAGCCACAGAGACGTCAGAAGGAACTTTTTCAGTGTCAGAGTAGTTAACGGATGGAATGCATTAGGCAGTGATGTGGTGGAGGCTGACTTCATACACAGTTTCAAATGTAGATATGATAGAGCCCAGTAGGCTCAGGAATCTGTACACCAGTTGATTGACAGTCGAGAGGCAGGACCAAAGAGCCAAAGCTCAACCCCCGCAAGCACAAATAGGTGAGTACACACAAACACGCACACACACACACACACACACACACACACAGAGACTCCCAGTCTGGAGCCTGTAGGTGCGAGAGAGACACATGTGTCAGTAGAGGTTCGCGAATAACATCAATTGTCTCGAGACATTGAAGTGTTACGGAGACAAGAAACATCAAGTGTATAGTGAGCTCCTACAGCGGTAGTTCAATTAAGAAAACAAAAATAAGGTCGAGTTGCAAGATCAGTGCCGTACCGTGGGACTGTTTAGCTATTACCTACGAATTGCCTTGCTGAGTATTATTTTGTGAAGAGGATTTATAGCATATATAGTGATCCATTCCCCAAAGTGTGTGCACCATTTAGGAGCTTATACTATGTTGCACATATTGACTGACGATCAGTGAGGAAGATAAGACCGAATAGTATGCAAGAAACACGAGGAGACAGCCAGGAACACGTGGAGACAGCCAGGAACACGTGGAGACAGCCAGGAACACGTGGAGACAGCCAGGAACACGTGGAGACAGTATTGATATCAGAGCAGCAAGAGAGGACAGACGATCCAAACCCGTCATATGGACATTACCTCAAACTCACCTAGTATATGCTTGCTCGGGGTTAGCTGATAGTAAGTACCCTCTCTAGGTCATCAATAAGGTGTACAGAGTGACTTACAAAAATTAATTGAGAATATATCCACGATATTTAGACCTATAATTTTGGGTGGCTCATTCCGGGTACAGGTTCTTGACAGATATATGCGACACAGTCCTATGTGATCGTCAATACCCACCTCTCACCCCACCCATCCCACCAACTTCCCATGCCTCACACTCTCCCAAAACCCCCCTCCCCCTCCCCTATGCACAAACTCCCCCACACGAGCATACACGCACTCACGCACACATGCACCGACCCACACACACACACACGCATGCATGCCCGGGCGCGCAAAAGCGCACACGCACACACAAACAGACACACACACATATACACACTATCATCCTCCCCCTCTCTCAACTCCCTCTCTCACCCCTCCCTAAAACCCCCAGCCTTCACACACAAATGAACATGACTGCATAGAATATTACACTCACGCTGACGTGCGCGCTCACACACACACACAGTTGTGGTCAGACAGCCGTGGTGGGCAGAAGTGGGGTCTGGGAAGCTCTTGGGAAGCTAGTGAATTGGGAGGGATAATCAGTGTATATGTGTATAGGAGTGTATATGAGTGATTGAATAACTAGTAAGCTCAATCAAACCACACGAAAGTGAAGAAAAACAGTATTTACAGCACCATTGAAAATAAGTGTTGAGTACATGGTGGCATTGTGGAAATGTGGAGCCAACTAGCGTGCATGTGACCTCACCAACTGTGACCCCGGGACGCCGGGACCTCACACCTGACAAGCCGCGTGGAGTACTTTCTCGCCTGTTTGTGCTGCAGATTGTGCACGGTATTGTGGAGCGCCTTTTTGGCTAAGTTTGTTACTGCACTGACAAGATCAGGAAGAGGTTCAAGGTCAATCACCAGCAGGGACGAGGAGGAGGACAGATTTATAGACAAATTAATAGGTAAATTTGTAGAGAGAAGGAGCGATTGGATGGAGGATCTAATCCAGGGGACAAAAAGCAAGTTATTTCAGCATATACAGGATGCAGTAGAGAGGCAGAAACAGGAGCTTATGCTCTATATTCAGGAAGAGATTAGGAAGGGAAGAGAGGACTGGGAGAGGGAATGTGCTCGGATCACAAACGAATTAGGAAGGATTAACAGCATTGCTAAGGACAGAAGATTAGTGGGGGATGGGTTAGTGAGTGCGGTTGGGACGGAGAATCTCCAGGGGAGGGACTACCAGCATGACAGTGACTTACCGAAGAGAAGGACCATTATAATATACAGATTATTCGAATCTGGGGCACCAACAAGACAAGAAAGGATAGAAATGGAAAACTATGAATTGCATGAGATATTGAGATGTATTGGAGCAGCAATGGCAGAAAACAAGATGGACATCAGCCGCCGGGTTGGACTTCACAATTGTACCAAGAATAGACCTGTTTTGGTGCAATTCTCCAATGAGGAGGCTGTGGAGTACATAATGAGGAACAAGCATTTACTCAGAGGAAGTGAAACCCATTACAATGTGTTTATTAAGAGGTTTATGATGAAAGATGAGCAAATAGCCCACAAGAATAGATGGCAAGTACGACACCGTACCCATATCCTCTCAGGTAGCCTTATCTCCCAGGTCTCATCCTCCCCAACTGAGCCCTCCTATACCTCCCCCCTGCCTCAGCCCCCCAAACCCTCCCCGCCCCTTCCACATTTGCACTTCCCCAACAACTTCCCTGCCCCTGCTACATCACACCTGTCAACGACCCCAGTGGGTCAAGCCATGCTCTCCCCAAACTAACCTTCCCATCCCCCCTCCCTTTCTACCCCCTGCCCCTTCTACCCCATTGCCTTCAATTCCATCTGCTCCATCCCAGCTTTCACAGCACTCCTCTTCCACTCACCCCCAAACCCTCCTATGCACCCCCCAAGCCCAAATTTAACTCCCTCACCTTGTGACACCCTAACACCTTCCCCCATCTCCCTCTTCCCCTCTTCTACCCCAAAACCCCCACCTACCCCCGATTCCTCCTAACTAATACACCCTCTCTTCCACTCCCAGCACCCATGCTCCATTCTCCTCTCAGCCCTCTTCCCTTAATATCCCTCTCCCCCCCCTCCCAACGTCTCAACCTCTATCTGACTCTCAGTCTCACTCTATTTCTCAACCCTCCTATGCCATTCAGACCCTCCCTAACTTTCAGACCCATTCTGTCCTTCCTACCCCCCTTGATGCTCAGACCCCATTTGCCTACCAGGCACTACCAGGCAACCCCCTAGCCCCCCCAGACACCCCCACAGTAGTGTGGTTGAGGACTATGACCGTCCACGGCACCTTAGCAGGTGGTCTCATTAAGCCCCCCCCCCCCCCCCCCCGCTCAGGTGGTGGTTGGGTATGTAGTCGTCAAGGTATGTGGGGAGATTCCCCGGATGAATGACGCATGCCGGCGCGTGGGACCCTTTGATCTTGGGTCATTGGGTTGGAGGGAGTCTATGTGGTTGGTATGTGGTCATATAAGGAGAGGAATGTGAGGAGAAGAGGTAGAGAGTAATAGTAGTAGATGAATATGTATGGGTATGTCCCGTAGAGTTAATCTGGTGTGTAGATAGAGGATCGCCCTACATGGCAAGGATATGTTGTTGGTATGAGGTCCTGTAGGGAGAAAGAAGAGGAGGGGATTAATATGTATGAGTATGTGCCATAGAGTTATTCCTGTGTGTAGATTGGTGGGAGTATGTTGAGGGAAGGAGAGCAGAGTCTTAAGATGGGTATGGGATTATGTGAGGGTCATCCTACATGGCGAGGATATGAAGAGGAGGGGCCCTACATGGCACGGGTATGTTGAGGTGGGGCTCCCCACTAGATGAGAGGGTAGCAAAGTCGGATCTTAAGATGGGTATGGGAGGGGGAAGGAGTGGAAAGGCAGGGAACAGGTGTGTAAACAAAGAAGCATTTAACTTTTCTGAGGCAATGCAGCTGTGTTGGTGATCAATGACGTCGATTAGTTTCCCTCTACTTGGGCAAGAAGTGTTCAGGTGAGTGTGAGAGGCCAGAGAAGGAGGGGAAATGGATGGAACAGGTGGCAGGAGGGAGCAGCTGTCTGCGGTTTTGACAGTGGAGTCCTTTTTTTTTCTTAAAGAATGTCGGTTTTATGTAAGCAGCGTTTATCTTTTTTCTCACACACATACACACACACACACACACACACACACACACACACACACACACACACACACACACACACACACACACACACACACACACACACACACTGCAGATGTGCACGATGAGGGTGGCCATTAGTTAGGTATCAGACCAGGTCGTGTTGGGGCTGCACTAGGGCGGATGAGGTCCATTAACCTTAATCGTTTTTCAAAGGGTGCCGAGGGACCGAGAGCTGTTCACTATGAGGAGAGACACCACATGACCACATGGGGTTACCTCTTCAAAGGTTGAGGCCTAACTGTTGCGAATGTCATCATCAACCTCTTTCATAGTCAGTCACGCCCTCCCCTCCCCCTCCATCCACATAGCAGGACATACCACATACCAACACCACCACCACACTGCTGGGAGTGACAGCAATACTGCATACCAAACTCTCTCCTGACACAGCTCACACCGGCACATAGCATTGAGTGTGTCATTGTTCATTCTCAAAGATGAGAGAGGACCTCAACATACAAATTCCAAATGCAGGCCTGGGCAGAGAGAGTCCTTGTGTGCGGCTCCCGCCTCTTGGAGACTGACACGTAACTGAGGCTAAAGAGACATTACTGCCCACCCTCCTTACCATCAACCATCGCCCCCCACCCTCCCCAGACTGATTCTGTGCAAAGCCTTTAGTCCATCATGGTAACATCATTCTTTGCCAAATAGCATTTTTTTAAGAGTAGCGAGAGTCATAAGGTGGTCTTCAATCTTATTATTATTATTATAACAAATCATAATTATTTGTAAACACAACTGCATGGGATACACATAGCAGTCACTGGTTACTAACCTACATGCTTCTCTCTCTCTCTCTCTCTCTCTCTTTCTCGCTCTATTCAGATCATTAAATAGGGGGAAAAGTAACATCATTTCTTTTCGCCTGATGCTGCGGTTCACGTATCTTTTTCTTTCACTTAGACAGACAGCTCACCAGAGGATGGAAGACTAATGTCAATTTTCGGCCCCATCACTCTTACCCCTTATAATCTTGTAACGTAACGTGAGCAACATGCTAACATCGTACTTTGACCATATATCATTTTAAGAGTAACTAGCAACTTTCTGTCTGTTGTCTGAATAACAATATTGAAAATGTGATTCGTGTTTCGCCCTTACATTCCAAACACAATAAAAATTTTAGCACAAGCTTGTTTAGTGGAAAGACATAGTCTCGTTACTATTATTAAATTGACTTGTTCATTATCCAGAGTTCAAGGTTGTCTCTAAGACCTACATTATCCAAATGTAAAACAGCAATCGATGAGAATAAGACTGGATGAGAGGATAGTGAAATAGTTAGCTCTGGGTTATGACTATCAATACGTAACATGGAAAACTTCTTTCTGTCTGATGAGCAAATAGCATTTTTTAAAAAATGACATCAGCTTGGTCTTATGTCATTAGGACTGTATTTCATTGTGCGCAACAGTAGACTCATAATATCATAGCAAGACAATGTCGCAGAATGTTCAACGCTCTTATACTGAAGGAGTGAGCGAGGCACGTAGTAACATAACGTGGAAATCATCTTTCTGTCCGATGTCCGAATATCATTATTGAAATGTGAACCACGTTTAGCCAAACACAATATCTCCATTAGATCTTTCCATATAAATATTACTGTCTACAGTTTGAGCTCCTGTAATAGTTGTAACGTAACATAACGCTGAAATCATCAACTTTCTGCAGTCCAAAATATCATTCTCTCTCGCTCTATTCACATCATTAAATAGGGGAAAAGTAACATCATTTCCTTTCTCCTGATGCTGCTGTTCACATTTTTTTTCCTTTCACTTAGACGGACAGCTCACCAGATGATGGACGACTAATGTAAATTTTTGATCTTCTTTCTGTCTGTCTGATGATCAAATATTATTTCAAAAAATAACATTAGGTTGGTCTTATGCCATTAGGACTGTATGGCGCTGCTCGTATCAGTATTAATATCATAGCAAGACAATGTCACAATGTTCAACGTTCTTATGCCATAACATAACATAATGTAGAGTTGCCATCCCATTCCACATGTGATCAACAGAGGACATACCACACTGGAAGAAAGACAGAAGAGTTTGGGGAGACATGATCACTACATACAAATTCTAATACAGAGACTGGTGTTAGCATAGTGGGTGAAAAAATAGATTATCCTTCTCTCTCTCTTAATACATTTTTATTCAAAAACTAGTAGACATAAAAAACCATAATGCAGTTACATATTCATAATGCAGTTACATATTTATCATAACATAAGGCACTTACATATTTATCATAACATAAGGCACTTACATATATATCGTGGTAAAACATACATACGTTAGCGAAACTGCTCTCCAAAATATACCACATGACTGAGGGAGCGAGCATTCGAGCGGTGTACCTCTCGATGTCTGTCTATCACATGACTGGATTAATGACCACATTATCCCACACTATACCTGCTCTTGCTTACCCCTTACACTTAGTAACGTAACTACACGTGCACAGCCATCAAAAGGAATCTCACTACTGCACGGATGTCTTGTGTGTTAAATAATCGGTCCTTACATAGCTTATCATTTTCTTTGAGAAACTTATATGTGGTGATCATATCTCCCGAGTCCACACAATAACCCACACATCACCCATCTTCTGTTTTCAAATCACAGCTCGCATCTAATTTACTGTTATTTTTTTGCAGAAACTATGTTTTGAGAATATGCACAATGTCAGCAATTACTATTCGTATCATCAAAGTCCTTTCAGTCATCAAAACAAGCAGAGGTGCAGCGTAAACCACTAAAGATCTGATGTATGCAAGGTACATCATTTTGACAATTCTGACACCCACCCACCTTAGCGAGATGACTGTGCGCAACAGTAGCCCAGCGAAAAAATGGACTTTTAATATCGTAGCAAGACAATGACACAGAATGTTCAGCACTTTTAACAATTTTATTCAAGCACTGATGACATAGCATAATGTAAGATTTTTTTCACATTTCATATGGCGTGTGTAGATTTAGTTTTAACAAAAAGTGAAACACGAGAACATGAACTAATAGGGATAGGAGGAAAGGCTTTGCGGAAGACAGAAGAGCTGAGGAGACATGTTCGCTACCTACATTACTATTATTTCTTGCAGACCTGCAGACCTGACCAGAAAAGCAGTCAGTCAGTCAAACATTTTTATATTTTAAAGTTTTTCATCTTAAAAAAACAGGGACTAATAGTCTTCAAATTTTTCTTCTATCAAATCAAATAGGCATGAGGGCTACTACCACATGACTGCGGGAGCGAGCATTCGAGCGGTGTACCTATTGTTGTTGTGTGTCTATCGCATGACTAGGTTAAGGACCACAATATCCCACACAATACCTGCTACGGCCTCTCACTAGTCAATAATACACAATTTTGTATCATTTCTTGAATAAAAAAGCACTCTGAAACGTTATGTAACAATATAATGTGTTACAAGAACTGAACAGGCCTGTGGGAATATTTTATTTGTGTTTAGATGTAATGGCTAAACATGGTTCACATTTTCAATAATGTTATATGGACATCAGACAGAAAGTTGATTTCCACGCTACGTTACTAAGTGTAAGGGGTAAGCAAGAGCAGGTATAGTGTGGGATAATGTGGTCATTAATCCAGTCATGTGATAGACAGACATCGAGAGGTACACCGCTCGAATGCTCGCTCCCTCAGTCATGTGGTATATTTTGGACAGCAGTTTCGCTAACGTATGTATGTTTTACCACGATATATATGTAAGTGCCTTATGTTATGATAAATATGTAAGTGCCTTATGTTATGATAAATATGTAAGTGCCTTATGTTATGATAAATATGTAACTGCATTATGAATATGTAACTGCATTATGTTATGTCTACTAGTTATTGAATACAAACTTATTAAGAGAGAGAGAAGGATAATCTATTTTTTCACCCACTATGCTAACACCAGTCTCTGTATTAGAATTTGTATGTAGTGATCATGTCTCCCCAAACTCTTCTGTCTGTCTTCCAGCATGGTATGTCCTCTGTTGATCACGTGTAGAATGGGATGGCAAATCTACATTATGTTATGTTATGGTATAAGAACGTTGAACATTCTGTGACATTGTCTTGCTATGATATTAATACTGATGCGAACAGTGCCATACAGTCCTAATGGGATAAGACTAACCTAACGTCATTTTTTCAAATGGTATTTGATCATCAAACAGACAGAAAGAAGTTCGAAAATTTACATTAGTCTTCCATCCTCTAGTGAGCTGTCTGGCTAAGTGAAAGGAAAAAAACGTGAACAGCAGCATCAGGAGAAAGGAATTGATGTTACTTCTCCCCTATGTTATGATCTGAATAAAGCGAGAGAGAGAGAGAGAGAGAGAGAGAGAGAGAGAGAGAGAGAGAGAGAGAGAGAGAGAGAGAGAGAGAGAGAGAGAGAGAGAGAGAATGATATTTTGGACTGCAGAAAGTTGATGATTTCAGCGTTACGTTACGTTATGTTATAACTATTACAGGGGCTAAAACTGTAGACAGTAATATTTATATGGAAAGAGATGTAATGGAGATATTGTGTTTGGCTAAACGTGGTTCACATTTCAATAATGATATTCGGACATCGGACAGAAAGATGATTTCCATGTTATGTTACTACGTGCCTCGCTCACTCCTTCAGTATAAGAGCGTTGAACATTCTGCGGCATTGTCTTGCTATGATATTATGAGTACTGTTGCGCACAGTGCAATACAGTCCTAATGACATAAGACCAAGCTGATGTCATTTTTTCAAAAATGCTATTTGCTCATCAGACAGAAAGAAGTTTTCCATGTTACGTATTGATAGTCATAACCCAGAGCTAACTATTTCACTATCGTCTCATCCGGTCTTATTCTCATTGAATGCTGTTTTACATTTGGATAATGTAGGTCTTAGAGACAACCTTGAACTCTGGATAATGAACAAGTCAATTTAATAATAGTAACGAGACTATGTCTTTCCACTAAACATGCTTGTGCTAATATTTTTATTGTGTTTGGAATGTAAGGGCAAAACACGGATCACATTTTCAACATTGTTATTTAGCCATCCGACAGAAAGTTGCTCGTTACTCTTAAAACGATATTTGGGCAAAGAACGATGTTAGCATGTTGCTCACGTTACGTTACAAGATTATAAAGGGTAAGAGTGATGGGGCCGAAAATTGACATTAGTCTTCCATCCTCTGGTGAGCTGTCCGTCTAAGTGAAAGAAAAAAAGATACGTGAACAGCGGCATCAGGAGAAAGGAAGTGATGGTACTTTTCCCCTATTTAATGATCTGAATAGAGCGAGAGAGCGAGAGAGAAGCATGTAGGTTAGTAACTAGTGACTGCTATGTGTATCCCATGCAGTTGTGTTTACCCAAAAATTATGATTTGTTATAATAATAATAAGATTGAAGACCACCTTATGACTCTCGCTCCTTTAAAAAAAATGTTATTTGGCAAAGAATGATGTTACCATGATGGACTAAAGGCTTTGCACAGAATCGGTCTGGGGAGGGTGGGGGGCGATGGTTGATGGTAAGGAGGGTGGGCAGTAATGTCTCTTTAGCCTCAGTTACGTGTCAGTCTCCAAGAGGGGGGAGCCGCACACAAGGACTCTCTCTGCCCAGGCCTTCATTTGGATTTTGTATGTTGAGGTCCTGGCTCATCTTTGAGAATGAACAATGACACACTCAATGCTATGTGCCGGTGTGAGCTGTGTCAGGAGAGAGTATGGTATGCAGTATTGCTGTCACTCCCAGCAGTGTGGTGGTGGTGTTGGTATGTGGTATGTCCTGCTATGTGGATGGAGGGGGAGGGGAGGGCGTGACTGACTATGAAAGAGGTTGATGATGACATTCGCAACAGTTCGGCCTCAACCTTTGAAGAGGTAACCCCATGTGGTCATGTGGTGTCTCTCCTCATAGTGAACAGCTCTCGGTCCCTCGGCACCCTTTGAAAAACGATTAAGGTTAATGGACCTCATCCGCCCTAGTGCAGCCCCAACACGACCTGGTCTGATACCTAACTAATGGCCACCCTCATCGTGCACATCTGCAGTGTGTGTGTGTGTGTGTGTGTGTGTGTGTGTGTGTGTGTGTGTGTGTGTGTGTGTGTGTGTGTGTGTGTGTTTGTGTGTGTGTGTGTGTGTGAGAGAGAGAGAGAGAGACAGACAGAGAGACAGAGAGAAAAGATAAACGCTTCTTACATAAAACAGACATTCTTTAAGAAAAAATTAGGACTCCACTGTCAAAACCGCAGACAGCTGCTCCCTCCTGCCACCTGCTCCCTCCATTTCCCCTCCTTCTCTGACCTCTCACACTCCCCTCAATACTTCCTGCCCAAGTAGGGGGAAACTCATCGACGTCATTGATCACCAACACAGCTGCATTTCCTGAGAAAAGTTAAATGCTTCTTTGTTTACACACCTGTTCCCTGCCTTTCCACTCCTTCCCCTTCCCATACCCATCTTAAGACCCGACTCTCCTACCCTCTCACCTAGTGGGGAGCCCCACCTCAACATACCCGTGCCATGTAGGGCCCCTCCTCTTCATATCCTCGCCATGTAGGATGACCCTCACATACTCCCATACCCATCTTAAGACTCTGCTCTCCTTCCCTCAACATACTCCCTCCTATCTACACAAAGGAATAACTCTACGGCACATACTCATACATATTAATCCCCTCCTTTTTCTTCTCCCTACAGGACCGCATACCAACCACATATCCTTGCCATGTAGGGCGATACTCTATCTAGACCAAGATTAACTCTACGGGGCATACCCATACATATTCATCTACTACTATTACTCTCTACCTCTTCTCCTCACATTCCTCTCCCTACATGACCGCATAGCAACCACATCGACTCCCACCACCCCCCCCCCCCTCAACATGACCCACGAAC
Organism: Procambarus clarkii; assembly: GCF_040958095.1. Lineage (NCBI taxonomy): Eukaryota > Metazoa > Arthropoda > Malacostraca > Decapoda > Cambaridae > Procambarus > Procambarus clarkii. Next base: position 30,996,286 of record NC_091203.1, on the reverse strand, counting down.
CAAGGGACCTGCATACCCAGACGCTGGCCTCCGCAACGCGCCGGCACGCGTCATACATTCGGGGAATCCTCGCACATACCGTGAAGACTACATACCAGACCACCACCTGAGCAGGGGGGGCTTAATGAGCTCACCTGCTCAGGTGCCACGGACGGTAGTAGTCCTAACAGTCACAGTAACAGTCACTACACACTACAGTAACAGTCACTACACACACTACTGTAACAGTCACTACACACACTACAGTAACAGTCACTACACACACTACAGTAACAGTCACTACACACACTACAGTAACAGTCACTACACACACTACAGTAACAGTTACTACACACACTACTGTAACAGTAAATACACACACTACAGTAACAGTCACTACACACACTACAGTAACAGTCACTACAAACACTACTGTAACAATCACTATACACACTACTGTAACAGTCACTACACACACTACAGTAACAGTCACTACACACACTACTGTAACAGTCACTACACACACTACCGTAACAGTCACTACACACACTACAGTAACAGTCACTACACACACTACTGTAACAGTCACTACACACACTACTGTAACAGTCACTACACACACTACTGTAACAGTCACTACTGTAACAGTCACTACACACACTACTGTAACAGTCACTACACACACTACTGTAACAGTCACTACACACACACTACTGTAACAGTCACTACACACACTACTGTAACAGTCACTACACACACTACAGTAACAGTCACTACACACACTAATGTAACAGTCACTACACACTAGAGTAACAGTCACTACACACACTACTGTAACAGTCACTACACAAACTACTGAAACAGTCACTACACACTACTGTAACAATCACTACACACACTACAGTAACAGTCACTACACACACTACAGTAACAGTCACTACACACACTACTGTAACAGTCACTACACACACTAATGTAACAGTCACTACACACACTAATGTAACAGTCACTACACACACTACAGTAACAGTCACTACACACACTACAGTAACAGTCACTACACACACTACAGTAACAGTCACTACACACACTGCAGTAACAGTCACTACACACACTACAGTAACAGTCACTACACACACTACTGTAACAATCACTACACACACTACTGTAACAGTCACTACACACACTAATGTAACAGTCACTACACACACTACAGTAACAGTAATTACACACACTACTGTAACAGTCACTACACACACTACTGTAACAGTCACTACACACACTACAGTAACAGTCACTACACACACTACAGTAACAATCACTACATACACTACAGTAACAGTCACTACTGTAACAGTCACTACTGTAACAGTCACTACACACACTACTGTAACAGTCACTACACACACTACAGTAACAGTCACTACACACACTACTGTAACAGTCACTACACACACTACAGTAACAATCACTACACACACTACTGTAACAGTCACTACACACACTAATGTAACAGTCACTACACACACTACTGTAACAGTCACTACACACACTACAGTAACAGTCACTACACACACTACAGTAACAGTCACTACACACACTACAGTAACAGTCACTACACACACTGCAGTAACAGTCACTACACACACTACTGTAACAGTCACTACACACACTACTGTAACAGTCACTACACACAATACTGTAACAGTCACTACACACACTACTGTAACAATCACTACACACACTACTGTAACAGTCACTACACACACTACAGTAACAGTCACTACACACACTACAGTAACAGTCACTACAATAACAGTCACTACACACACTACTGTAACAGTCACTACACACACTACAGTAACAGTCACTACACACACTACTGTAACCGTCACTACACACACTACTGTAACAGTCACTACTGTAACAGTCACTACAGTAACAGTCACTACACACACTACAGTAACAGTCACTACACACACTACTGTAACAGTCACTACACACACTACAGTAACAGTCACTACATTCACTACAGTAACAGTCACTACACACACTACAGTAACAGTCACTACACACACTACTGTAACCGTCACTACACACACTACTGTAACAGTCACTACAGTAACAGTCACTACTGTAACAGTCACTACACACACTACTGTAACAATCACTACACACACTACTGTAACAGTCACTACACACACTACAGTAACAGTCACTACTGTAACAGTCACTACTGTAACAGTCACTACTGTATCAATCACTACACACACTACTATAACAATCACTACACACACTACAGTAACAGTCACTACACACACTACAGTAACAGTCACTACACACTCTACAGTAACAGTCACTACACACACTACAGTAACAGTCACTACACACAATACTGTAACAGTCACTACACACACTACTGTAACAGTCACTACACACACTACTGTAACAGTCACTACACACACTACTATAACAGTCACTACTGTAACAGTCACTACACACACTACAGTAACAGTCACTACACACACTACTGTAACAGTCACTACACACACTACTGTAACAGTCACTACTGTTACAGTCACTACACACACTACAGTAACAGTCACTACACACACTACTGTAACAGTCACTACACACACTACTGTAACAGTCACTACACACACTACTGTAACAGTCCTACACACACTGCTATAACAATCACTACACACACTACAGTAACAGTCACTACACACACTACAGTAACAGTCACTACACACACTACAGTAACAGTCTCTACACACACTACTGTAACAGTCACTACACACACTACAGTAACAGTCTCTACACACACTACTGTAACAGTCACTACACACACTACAGTAACAGTCACTACACACACTACAGTAACAGTCTCTACACACACTACAGTAACAGTCTCTACACACACTACTGTAACAGTCACTACACACACTACTGTAACAGTCACTACACACACTACAGTAACAGTCACTACACACACTACTGTAACAGTCACTACACACACTACTGTAACAGTCTCTACACACACTACTGTAACAGTCACTACACACACTAATGTAACAGTCACTACACACACTAATGTAACAGTCACTACACACACTACTGTAACAGTCACTACACACACTACAGTAACAGTCACTACACACACTACAGTAACAGTCTCTACACACACTACTGCAACAGTCACTACACACACTACAGTAACAGTCACTACACACACTAATGTAACAGTCACTACACACACTACTGTAACAGTCACTACTGTAACAGTCACTACACACACTACTGTAACAGTCACTACACACACTACCGTAACAGTCACTACACACACTACTGTAACAGTCACTACACACACTACTGTAACAGTCACTACATGCACTACAGTAACAGTCACTACACACACTACTGTAACAGTCACTACACACACTAATGTAACAGTCACTACACACACTACTGTAACAGTCACTACACACACTACTGTAACAGTCACTACACACACTACTGTAACAGTCACTACACACACTACTGTAACAGTCACTACTGTAACAGTCTCTACACACACTACTGTAACCGTCACTACACACACTACTGTAACAGTCACTACACACACTACTGTAACAGTCACTACACACACTACTGTAACAGTCACTACACACACGACTGTAACAGTCACTACACACACTACTGTAACAGTCACTACACACACTACAGTAACAGTCACTACACACACTACTGTAACAGTCACTACACACACTACTGTAACAGTCACTACACACACTACTGTAACAGTCACTACACACACTACAGTAACAGTCACTACTGTAACAGTCACTACACACACTACTGTAACAGTCACTACACACACTAATGTAACAGTCACTACACACACTACTGTAACAGTCACTACACACAATACTGTAACAGTCACTACACACACTACTGTAACAGTCACTACTGTAACAGTCTCTACACACACTACTGTAACCGTCACTACACACACTACTGTAACAGTCACTACACACACTACTGTAACAGTCACTACACACACTACTGTAACAGTCACTACACACACTACTGTAACAGTCACTACACACACTACTGTAACAGTCACTACACACACTACTGTAACAGTCACTACTGCAACAGTCAATACACACACTACTGTAACAGTCACTGCACACACTACTGTAACAGTCACTACACACACTACTGTAACAGTCACTACATGCACTACAGTAACAGTCACTACACACACTACTGTAACAGTCACTACATGCACTACAGTAACAGTCACTACACACACTACTATAACAGTCACTACTGCAACAGTCACTACACACACTACTGTAACCGTCACTACACACACTACTGTAACCGTCACTACACACACTACTATAACAGTCACTACAGTAACAGTCACTACACACACTACTGTAACAGTCACTACACACAATACTGTAACCGTCACTACACACACTACAGTAACCGTCACTACACACACTACAGTAACAGTCACTACACACACTACTGTAACAGTCACTACACACAGTACTGTAACAGTCACTACACACACTACTGTAACAGTCACTACACACACTACTGTAACAGTCACTACACACACTACTGTAACCGTCACTACACACTACTGTAACAGTCACTACACACACTACTGTAACAGTCTCTGCACACACTACTGTAACAGTCACTACACACACTACTGTAACAGTCACTACACACACTACTGTAACAGTCACTACACACACTACTGTAACAGTCACTACACACACTACTGTAACAGTCACTACACACACTACTGTAACAGTCACTACACACAATACTGTAACAGTCACTACACACACTACTGTAACAGTCACTACACACACTACAGTAACAGTCACTACACACACTACTGTAACAGTCACTACACACACTACTGTAACAGTCACTACACACACTACTGTAACAGTCACTACATGCACTACAGTAACAGTCACTACACACACTTCTATAACAGTCACTACTGTAACAGTCACTACACACACTACTGTAACAGTCACTACACACACTACTGTAACCGTCACTACACACACTACAGTAACAGTCACTACACACACTACTGTAACAGTCTCTACACACACTACTGTAACAGTCACTACACACACTACTGTAACAGTCTCTACACACACTACTGTAACAGTCACTACACACACTACTGTAACAGTCTCTACACACACTACTGTAACAGTCACTACACACACTACTGTAACAGTCTCTACACACACTACTGTAACCGTCACTACACACACTACTGTAACAGTCACTACACACACTACTATAACAGTCACTACACACACTACTGTAACAGTCACTACACACACTACTGTAACAGTCACTACACACACTACTGTAACAGTCACTACACACACTACTATAACAGTCACTACTGTAACAGTCACTACACACACTACTGTAACAGTCACTAAACGCACTACTGTAACAGTCACTACACACACTACAGTAACAGTCTCTACACACACTACTGTAACAGTCACTACACACACTACTGTAACAGTCACTACACACAATACTGTAACAGTCACTACACACACTACTGTAACAGTCACTACTGTAACAGTCTCTACACACACTACTGTAACCGTCACTACACACACTACTGTAACAGTCACTACACACACTACTGTAACAGTCACTACACACACTACTGTAACAGTCACTACACACACTACTGTAACAGTCACTACACACACTACTGTAACAGTCACTACACACACTACTGTAACAGTCACTACTGCAACAGTCACTACACACACTACTGTAACAGTCACTGCACACACTACTGTAACAGTCACTACACACACTACTGTAACAGTCACTACATGCACTACAGTAACAGTCACTACACACACTACTGTAACAGTCACTACATGCACTACAGTAACAGTCACTACACACACTACTATAACAGTCACTACTGCAACAGTCACTACACACACTACTGTAACCGTCACTACACACACTACTGTAACCGTCACTACACACACTACTATAACAGTCACTACAGTAACAGTCACTACACACACTACTGTAACAGTCACTACACACACTACTGTAACCGTCACTACACACACTACAGTAACCGTCACTACACACACTACAGTAACAGTCACTACACACACTACTGTAACAGTCACTACACACAGTACTGTAACAGTCACTACACACACTACTGTAACAGTCACTACACACACTACTGTAACAGTCACTACACACACTACTGTAACCGTCACTACACACTACTGTAACAGTCACTACACACACTACTGTAACAGTCTCTACACACACTACTGTAACAGTCACTACACACACTACTGTAACAGTCACTACACACACTACTGTAACAGTCACTACACACACTACTGTAACAGTCACTACACACACTACTGTAACAGTCACTACACACACTACTGTAACAGTCACTACACACAATACTGTAACAGTCACCGCACACACTACTGTAACAGTCACTACACACACTACAGTAACAGTCACTACACACACTACTGTAACAGTCACTACACACACTACTGTAACAGTCACTACACACACTACTGTAACAGTCACTACATGCACTACAGTAACAGTCACTACACACACTTCTATAACAGTCACTACTGTAACAGTCACTACACACACTACTGTAACAGTCACTACACACACTACTGTAACCGTCACTACACACACTACAGTAACAGTCACTACACACACTACTGTAACAGTCTCTACACACACTACTGTAACAGTCACTACACACACTACTGTAACAGTCTCTACACACACTACTGTAACAGTCACTACACACACTACTGTAACAGTCTCTACACACACTACTGTAACAGTCACTACACACACTACTGTAACAGTCTCTACACACACTACTGTAACCGTCACTACACACACTACTGTAACAGTCACTACACACACTACTATAACAGTCACTACACACACTACTGTAACAGTCACTACACACACTACTGTAACAGTCACTACACACACTACTGTAACAGTCACTACACACACTACTATAACAGTCACTACTGTAACAGTCACTACACACACTACTGTAACAGTCACTAAACGCACTACTGTAACAGTCACTACACACACTACAGTAACAGTCTCTACACACACTACTGTAACAGTCACTACACACACTACTGTAACAGTCACTACACACACTACAGTAACAGTCACTACACACACTACTATAACAGTCACTACTGTAACAGTCACTACACACTACTATAACAGTCACTACACACACTACTGTAACAGTCACTACACACACTACTGTAACAGTCACTACACACACTACTGTAACAGTCACTACATGCACTACAGTAACAGTCACTACACACACTACTATAACAGTCACTACTGTAACAGTCACTACACACAAAACTGTAACCGTCACTACACACACTACTGTAACAGTCACTACACACACTACCAACTCTCTCAGTGTGTATACACTTTTGTATACACACACTGAGAGAGTATACACACTATATACACTTGTATACAGTGTATACTCTTGTATACACTGTATAATACTGAGTAAATTGTTGTCATTTTATATGGATTATAGAAGCATAACACCACAACACCTATAACCCACAATAATTCCAAGTTAACTATCACTCCAAGTTTACTATAGCACCACTTTTATCTTCTATATGAAACCAATGTATAAGGGTTTGCAAACTGAAATAATCAAGTTCCCAAAATATAAGAAACCGTGATCGAGATATAGACGTAATCGAGTTTGGTGTATAAAGTTAATCCAATTGAAGAAAAATGCTGTTTTTGGAGAAAATTATTGCAGTGTGGAGTGTGGTATTCATTTCTCTCCTGCTAGGCAGTGTGCGCTACCAGCATTTTGTGCAAGAGCATAATGTCTACTTACACGATACCCTGACCAAAATGGTACCCCCGAGATCAACCCTCACTGTTGCATTGCAACGTCTGCCATTCATCGGCCACTTGATGACGTACGTGCCTCCAGATATGGCAGACCATCCTTAATTCGATCTGATTGAGACGTCACACACACCTTTCCTAGGTCCCCTAATCACAGCATGCCAGTACAAATGGCAAAATATGGCTATATAACGTACCGTGAACAAAATGAATGGCATGGAGGATGAAGATGGTATCCTCCACATCATCTTGTTCCTGATTGGTATGGTTTTGTCGCTGATTGGTTTGACAACAGTGACGATGATTGGGTTGAAACGTGAACAGTCCGGTCCTTATTTACCGGTGTATCCTGCACTCGGCCCTCCGGACTCGCCGTCGTTCAAATGCAGTGAGTATTGTGTGGACGATGGAGACTCGTCCAACAATGACGATTACGAAGACGCTTTCAGCGGAGACGATTACGAAGACTCATTGAGCGGAGACGATTACGAAGACTCATTGAGCGGAGACGATTACGAAGACTCATTGAGCGGGGACAATTACGAAGACTCATCGAGCGGCGACGATTACGAAGACGCTTTGAGCGGGGACAATTACGATGAATCATTCACAGGCCAGGACACTGGCACTACCGACCCAGGCCAGGACACTGGCACTACCGACCCAGGCCAGGACATTGGCACTACCGACCCAGGCCAGTACACTGGCTCTACCGACCCAGGCCAGGACACTGGCACTACCGATTCAGGCCAGGACACTGGCACTACCGACCCAGGCCAGGACACTGGCACTACCGACCCAGGCCAGGACACTGGCACTACCGACCCAGGCCAGGACACTGGCACTACCGACCCAGGCCAGGACACTGGCACTACCGACCCAGGCCAGGACACTGGCTCTACCGACCCAGGCCAGGACACTGGCACTACCGACCCAGGCCAGGACACTGGCACTACCGACCCAGGCCAGGACACTGGCACAACCGACCCAGGCCAGGACACTGGCACTACCGACCCAGGCCAGGACACTGGCACTACCGACCCAGGCCAGGACACTGGCTCTACCGACCCAGGCCAGGACACTGGCACTACCGACCCAGGCCAGGACACTGGCACTACCGACCCAGGCCAGGACACTGGCACTACCGACCCAGGCCAGGACACTGGCACTACCGACCCAGGCCAGGACACTGGCACTACCGACCCAGGCCAGGACACTGGCACTACCGACCCAGGCCAGGACACTGGCACTTCCGACCCAGGCCAGGACACTGGCACTACCGACCCAGGCCAGGACACTGGCACTACCGACCCAGGCCAGGACACTGGCACTACCGACCCAGGCCAGGACACTGGCACTACCGACCCAGGCCAGGACACTGGCACTACCGACCCAGGCCAGGAGGTGCCCAAACAGTGGGGTCTTCTCGGCCATCTCCTGGCCCACGGCCTTTATGACCAGCTCCAGGGCCTTGGCAAAGAGGCTCACCAAGCCCAGGACACTGGCACTACCGACCCAGGCCAGGACACTGGCACTACCGACCCAGGCCAGGACACTGGCTCTACCGACCCAGGCCAGGACACTGGCACTACCGACCCAGGCCAGGAGGTGCCCAAACAGTGGGGTCTTCTCGGCCATCTCCTGGCCCACGGCCTTTATGACCAGCTCCAGGCCCTTGCCAAAGAGGCTCACCCAGCCCAGGACACTGACGGGCCAGGCCAGGACACTGGCACTACCGACCCAGGCCAGGACACTGGCACTACCGACCCAGGCCAGGACACTGGCACTACCGACCCAGGCCAGGACACTGGCACTACCGACCCAGGCCAGGACACTGGCACTACCGACCCAGGCCAGGACACTGGCACTACCGACCCAGGCCAGGACACTGGCACTACCGACCCAGGCCAGGAGGTGCCCAAACAGTGGGGTCTTCTCGGCCATCTCCTGGCCCACGGCCTTTATGACCAGCTCCAGGGCCTTGGCAAAGAGGCTCACCCAGCCCAGGACACTGACGGGCCAGGCCAGGACACTAGCACTACCGACCCAGGCCAGGAAACTAGCACTACCATGCCAGACAAGGACACTGGCACTACCCAGCCGCCAGTGGAAACTTTAGTATTAGACAATTCAACAAAAGTCGTACACGCAAAAAAGGACGACAGAATATTCCCTGACAATATGTGGATAAAATTGTTGTCTGGAAGTGTAATTTACCATATTTTTGAGGGGATAAACACCAGGGAGTTCCTGGCCTGGTACGGCGGGCAGGAATTGTATTACAAAACTTCGAGCGAAAACAGACTGATCGACTCATTCCTTAATGAAGTTGTGACCCTCGACGCCCTCCTGGACACTGGGGTCACCCCCCGTGTGCTAGGCTGCTGTATAAGCCCACCCGTCTTAGTTATGACAGGCGTTGGCGACCTGAGCCTTTTGGAATTTTTGGAAATTGGTTCCTGTTGGGAGGCGGTCTCAGCACTCCAGGCTGCAGCCGAGGCCTTTGCAAAAATCCACGCAAAAGGATTTGTTCACGGCAATGTGACTTTGGAGAACATTATGGTAGACTTGAAAAATGACCGAAAGGTATATATTGTCGACTGGACTATGGCGGCACCTGAAGGTACCGAACGACCTCAAAACCCAAGCCAGAGCCATTTCGCCGGGGAAACCTTCTTTAACACGTATAATGCCCATTCCTCACAGGACGTCTACGCGTTCGGGAAAAACTTGGAAAGTTTTATTATGACGAGAAAAGATCTTCCCCAAGATTTGAAGGTAATGCATTACCGCCTATTAGAAGATGAGCCAAAACATCGTCCCGCAATGGACAAAATAGCACGAAGACTCGGTGACATATTAAATAAATATTTCGCCCGACCAGAGAAAATGACCTCACCAAAATATATTGGTACAGCCCAGCTGACTGATATAACGCCACGGGACACGCCAACTGGGTCACATCCCGCTCACCCTGACCCAGCATCCATAAGAAGAGCAAGACATTTAGACCGGCCAAGACGCCCACGGCAGGCTGAAAGTACCTGAAATTGACCTGACCTGAAGAGGTGGGTGGGGCGGGTGGCGCGACTGCCTGTGTGGGATGGGTGTGTATGATCTCGCCGGGCGGTGTTGGGGGGAGATAGTGGTAGTGGTGGGAGTGGGTGGTGGCTGTGGTGTTGGGGGGAGACAGTGGTAGTGGTGGTGATGGGAGAGGGCGGTAGGGGTGGTGGTGATCCTCTTAACTTCGTATGGAGTGAGAGAGGAGGAATAGTAATGGAGGTGGCTGCAGACTCCTCCACTGCCCTCCTCCCTCCCTCATTCTGTACGTCATCACCACCCCACAACGCCACCGATTACCACCCCACAACACCACCGATCAGCACCCCCACAACACCACCGATCACCACCCCCACAACACAACCTATCACAACCACCCGGTGAGATCACATACACGCGCCCGGCGAGACACACACAGACACACCACACACACACCACACACACACACACACACACACACGCCCACGCCCCCCCCCCCCCCACCGGCGAGACTATACCCACGCACCCACGGCGAGACCACACCCACGTCCCCCCCCGGCGATACCACACCCACGCCCCCCTCGGCGAGACCACACCCACGCCCCCACCCCCGGCGAGACCACACCCACGCCACCACCCCCCCCCCCCCGACGAGACCACACCAACGCCCCCCGGGCGAGACCACACCCACGCCACCCCCCCCTCCGACGAGACCACACCAACGCCCCCCCGGCGAGACCACACCCACGCCCCCCCGGCAAGACCACACCCACGCCCCCCCCCCGGTGACACCACACCCAGACCCCCCTTGGCGAGACCACACCCACGCCCCCACCCGGCGAGACCACACACACACCCCCCCTCCCGGCGAGACCACACCCACGCCCCCCTGGCAAGACCACACCCACGCCCCCCAGGCGAGACCACACCCAGGCCCCCACCCGGCGAGACCACACCCACGCCCCCCCCGGCGAGACCACACACACGCCCCCCCCCCCCCGGCGAGACCACACCCACGCCCCGCTGGCGAGACCACACCCACGCCCCCCCCGGCGAGACCACATCCACGCCCCCCCGACAAGACCACACCCACGCCCCCCCGGCGAGACCACACCCACGCCCCCCCGGCGAGACCACACCCACGCCCCCCCCCCCAGCGAGACCACACCCACGCCCCACCAGCGAGATCACACCCACGCCCCCCCGGCGAGGCCACACCCACGCCCCCCCAGTGCGACCACACCCACGCCCCCCTAGTGCGACCACACCCACGACCTCCCCCCCACGGCGAGACCACACCCATGACCCCACCCCCCGGCGAGACCACACCCACGCCGCCCCCCCAGCGAGACCACACCCACGCGCCCCCCCCCCTACGAAACCACACCCACGCCCCCCCCAACGAGACCACACCCACGCCCCCCCCGGCGAGACCACACCCACGCCTCCCCCCAAGGGCGAGACCACACCCACGCCCCCCCCCCGGCGAGACCACACCCACGCCTCCCCCCAAGGGCGAGACCACACCCACGCCTCCCCCCAAGGGCGAGACCACACCCACGCCCTCCTGGCGAGAGGGTGGTAGGGGTGGTGGTGGTGGTGGGAGAGGGTGGTGGTGGTGGTGGGAGAGGGTGATAGGGGTGGTGGTGGTCCTCTTAACCTCCTATGGAGTGAGAGAGGAGGAATTGTAGTGGAGGTGGCTGCAGACTCCTCCACTGCCCTCCTCCCTCCCTCATTCTGTACGTCAACACCACCTATCACCACCCCACAACGCCATCTATCACCACCCCTTCAACACCACCACACCTACGCCCCCCCCGGCGAGACCACACCCACGCCCCCCGCGGCCAGACCACACCCATGCCCTCCCGGCGAGACCACACCCACGCCCCCCCCCCGGCGAGACCACACCCACGCCCCCCCCCCCGGCGAGACCACACCCACGCCCCCCCGGCGAGACAACACCCACGCCCCCCCCGGCGAGACCACACCCACGCTCCCGACGAGACCACACCCACGCCCCCCCCGGCGAGACCACACCCACGCCCCCCCGGCGAGACCACACCCACGCCCCCCCCCCCCGGCGAGACTACACCCACGCCCCCCTGGAAGAGACAAACACGCCCCCCCCCCCAGCTAGACCACACCCACGCCCCCCCCCAGCGAGACCACACCCATGCCCCCCTGGCGAGACCACACCCACGCCCCCCCGGCGAGACTACACCCACGCCCCCCCGGAAGAGACAAACACGCCCCCCCCCCCACGGCGAGACCACACCCACCCGGCGAGACCACACCCACGCCCCCCCCCCCAGCGAGACCACACCCACGCTCCCCCAGCTAGACCACACCCCCCCCCGGCGAGACCACACCCATGCCCCCCTGACGAGACCACACCCACGCCCCACCGGCGAGACCACACCCACGCCCCACCGGCGAGACCACACCCACGCCCCCCCGGCGAGACCACACCCACGCCCTCTCCTGGCGAGACCTCACCCAAGCCCCCCCGGCAAGACCACACTCACGCCCTCCCGGCGAGACCACACCCACGCCCCCCGGCAAGACCACACCCACGCCCCCCCGGCGAGACCACACCCACGCTCCCCCGGCGAGACCACACCCACGCCCCCCGGCGAGACCACACCCACGCCCCCTCGGCGAGAGTAGTAGGAAAGGCCCCTATGCCCGTGCGTTTTGGTTTTTCCAGCGCACGGGCATATACGCAGGGAGGGCATCCATATTTCTGCATGGACGGTCATAGCATAGGGGGTATTCTTTTTCTTTTTTTTGCTGCCGGACGGGCATAGCATAGGGTATTTTTCGATATTTTTTCAATGCAGGAACAATAGCCCAGGGTGTCCTTTTCATATTTTCATAACATATATCAATCTCACCTTTGAATCATATATTATTTTCCAAAAATGTGGATTAAATGGTGGCTTCCTAGTCCCTGCCATTTCGTTCAAGGGGATTAAAAGACCGGCTCCTGGCGCACTCAAATTTCGTTACTCCGGTGACCCTGCACAGACATCGCTGATGGTCATCAGCTTGCCAGTCTTCAACTTACCTGGGGATGAAAAGGCCGGCTCCTGGCGCACCCAAATTCAGTTACCCCGGTGACCCTGCACAGACATTGCTAATGGTCAATGACGTCACTAGCGAGCCGCTCAGCGTTCCTGCACAGGTACGATCAAGGGGATTAAAAAGCCGGTCCATGGCGTACCCAAATTTCGTTACCCCAGTGGCCCATGCACAGGCATAGCCAATGGGCAATGACGTCAATTTGCCTGGGGGGTAGGATTAAAAGGCCGGCTCCTGGCGTACCCAAATTCTGTTACCCCGGTGACCCTGCACAGACATTGCTAATGGTCAATGACGTCATCAGCTGGCCAGTCTTCATCTTCCCTGAATAAGTCAGTTTACTGAAATAGCATGTCCACCCAAGGATCATTTATTGAGCATAGAAATTAAATCCATTTATATGAAACAAAGGGAAGCAGCACTGCAAGAAGTTGTGTGTGTGTGTACTCACCTTAAACACTCACCTAGTTGTGTTTGCGGGAGTTGAGTTCTGGCTCTTTGGTCCCGCCTCTCAACCGTCAATCAACAGGTGTACAGATTCCTGAGCCTATCGGGCTCTATCATATATACATTTGAAACTGTGTATGGAGTCAGCCTCCACCACATCTCTTCCTAATGCATTCCATTTGTTCACCATGCACTCTGACACTAAAAAAGTTCTTTCTAATATCTCTGAGGCTCATTTGGGCACTCAGTTTCCACCTGTGTCCCCTTGTACGTGTTCCCCTTGTGTTAAATAGACTGTCTTTATCTACCCTATCAATTCCCTTCAGAATCTTGAATGTGGTGATCGTGTCCCCCCTAACTCTTCTGTCTTCCAGCGAAGTGAGGTTTAATTCCCATAGTCTCTCCTCGTAGCTCATACCTCTCAGCTCGGGTACTAGTCTGGTGGCAAACCTTTGAACCTTTTCCAGCTTAGTCTTATCCTTGACTAGATATGGACTCCATGCTGGGGCTGCATACTCCAGGATTGGCCTGACATATGTGGTATACAAAGTTCTGAATGATTCTTTACACAAGTTTCTAAATGCCGTTCGTATGTTGGCCAGCCTGGCATATGCCGCTGATGTTATCCGCTTGATATGTGCTGCAGGAGACAGGTCTGGCGTAATATCAACCCCCAAGTCATTTTCCTTCTCTGACTCCTGAAGAATTTCCTCTCCCAGATGATACCTTGTATCTGGCCTCCTGCTCCCTACACCTATCTTCATTACATTACATTTGGTTGGGTTAAACTCTAACAACCATTTGTTCAACCATTCCTTCAGCTTGTCTAGGTCTTCTTGAAGTCTCAAACAGTCCTCCTCTGTTTTAATCCTTCTCATAATTTTAGCACCGTCTGCAAACATTGAGAGAAATGAATCGATACCCTCTGGGAGATCATTTACATATATCAGAAACAAGATAGGACCGAGTACAGAGCCCTGTGGGACTCCACTGGTGACTTCACGCCAATCGGAGGTCTCACCCCTCACCGTAACTCTTTGCTTCCTATTGCTTAGATACTCCCTTATCCACTGGAGCACCTTACCAGCTACATCTGCCTGTCTCTCCAGCTTATGTACCAGCCTCTTATGCGGTACTGTGTCAAAGGCTTTCCGACAATCCAAGAAAATGCAGTCCGCCCAGCCCTCTCTTTGTTGCTTAATCTTTGTCACCTGATCGTAGAATTCTATCAAGCCTGTAAGGCAAGATTTACCCTCCCTGAACCCATGTTGGCGATTTGTCACGAAGTCCCTTCTCTCCAGATGTGTTACCAGGTTTTTTCTCACGATCTTCTCCATCACCTTGCATGGTATACAAGTCAAGGACACTGTCCTGTAGTTCAGTGCCTGTCGCCCTTTTTGTATATTAGGACCACATTCGCCATCTTCCATATTTCTGGTAGGTCTCCTGTCTCCAGTGACTTACTATAAACTATGGAGAGTGGCAAGCAAAGTGCCTCTGCACACTCTTTCAGTATCCATGGTGAGATCCCATCTGGACCAACAGCCTTTCTAACATCCAGATCCAGCAGGTGTCTCTTGACCTCCTCTCTCGTAATTTCGAACTCTTCCAAGACCGCCTGGTTTACCTCCTAGCACACTGTGCTAGGTTTTTCTCCTAGCACAGTGACCTCACCTTGTTCTATTGTGAAGACCTCCTGGAACCTCTTGTTGAGTTCTTCACACACCTCTCTGTCATTCTCTGTATACCTGTCCTCGCCTGTTCGAAGTTTCAATACCTGTTCTTTCACTGTTGTTTTCCTTCTGATGTGACTGTGGAGTAGCTTTGGTTCGGTCTTGGCTTTGTTTGCTATATCATTTTCAAAACTTTTCTCTGCTTCTCTTCTCACTCTGACGTACTCATTTCTGGTTCTCTGGTATCTCTCTCTGCTTTCTGGTGTTCTGTTATTCCGGAAGTTCCTCCACGCCCTTTTGTTCAGTTTCTTCGCTTCCATACATGCACTATTATACCATGGATTCTTCTGTTGCTTCTCGGATTTTTCCCTTTGTGCCGGGATGAACGTGTTAACTGCCTCCTGACACTTTTGGGTAACATAGTCCATCATACCCTGTACAGACTTATCTCTGAGGTCTGTGTCCCAAGGTATTTCACTTAGGAAACTTCTCATCTGTTCATAATTTCCCTTTCGGTATGCGAGCCTTTTGATTCCTAGTTCTTTTTTGTGGGGAGATAAGTCCTAGCTCTACCAGGTACTCAAAGTTCAATACACTGTGGTCACTCATTCCCAAGGGCACTTCCATCTTAACTTCTCTTATATCCCACTCATTTAGGGTAAATATCAAATCAAGCATTGCTGGTTCATCTTCTCCTCTCATTCTTGTTGGTTCTTTGATGTGCTGGCTTAGAAAGTTTCTTGTTGCCACGTCCAGCAGCTTAGCCCTCCATGTTTCTGGTCCTCCATGCGGGTCTCTGTTCTTCCAATCTATCTTCCCATGGTTGAAGTCTCCCATAATTAGTAGTCCAGATCCATTGCTGCTAGCAACAGAAGCTGCTCTTTCTATTATGTTAATGGTGGCCATGTTGTTTCTATCATATTCCTGTCTAGGTCTTCTGTCATTTGGTGGTGGATTATATATGACTACGACTATAATTTTTTTCCCTCCATTTGTTACGGTACGTGCTATGTAGTATTATAGTCGTGGGGGTGGTGGTGTTGTCGTTGTCGATCCTTCTCTATGGACAACCCAACCCACAACTCGGTAGAGTGCTTATACCTCCCTAGGAGATCACCCTTGGCGCTTCTGACTCTTGGAGAGGGGCTCAACGTCACACGTTCAGGGGATGCGGCTCCAACACTTAGCCTCGTTGTCACGTGCACACACCCACTCGAGCCGCTGTGACTCCCCACTCTGTCCTTAGGTGATATGATCTCCTCAATCCCCTTTTGACTTCTTAGTATTACCTTCTACCCTGTCCACAGCAGTGGTTCTTGTTTCTTTCTCTCTCTCTCTCTTCTTCTGTACTATCTCATGGGAAGCCTCACTAGGACAAGGGCAAACACCAGCAAATTGGGATACATTTACTGGACAAAGCACATACACAATACATACACATATAACAATAATGAATCCGATACTCTATAATATTACAATCGGGTTGCACTCCAACACAACCAGATCTCTACCATCGGCTTATCAAGTGGTATCCTATCTCCTGGTTCACCACCTGATACTATCAACCTCCTCAAGTTGATCAAGTCTACATACACTGTTGCACCATCAACAAGAGAAATATATATATATATATCTATAAATGTGTACAATGAAAATCAGCATGTGAATGCAATAACATATATCAGCATAAATGTTCCTTGATACACCGCAATGATCAATTGATCACCCTATCAGTCCTAGAACGCATACAACTGCAGGTAATCCAGCCTACGTCTGTAACTCTAAACTTCAGTATAAGGCACTCCTTGACATAAGAATGCAAACAATCACTCACCTCTCACTGCGTCTTGCCCGCTAATGACAACCAAACACTATCAACTCCCTACAAGTAATCCACCAGAACTCCCTTCCACCTCTGGAAGTTCACTACCCTGATATCTTCAGGTTCTTCCGGGCTTCACTACCAGGATCCTCTGCAGCTCCTCCAGGCTGCTATCATGAAGTTTCCTTGAGCAACTACGGTGCTTCACCCTTCTGCTAGGTTCCTCCACAGCTCTCTTGGCTACTACACCATGAAGTTTCCCCGAGCAACTATGGTGCTTCACCACCTCTACAGAAGCATGTGACACTCCTCTTCACTGCTTCTCCTCCCAGCTCGAGGTCCTCTGCTTCACTACCTTGGAGTCTCATCAATTACCTCATCTAGGCTGGCCTCGAAGTTCTCAGCAACTTCTTCCCCAAAGACAAACCTGCAACCCATCGACACTCCAATAAAATTGTTTCCCCTTTAACACATAAACAAAAATAACCACACAATATGCTTGCCTCAAACCTCTATCTGTCCTCTACATACAGTGAGAGTGGACTCCCCCGTTTTGGGCGGGTCCATACTCCACCTCACCCGGCGGCGGTCCTCACTCACTCCGCCTCACTCACTCAGGGAGGGGCCTTCGCCGTCGGGAGCTCTCAGTCACCTGCCAGCGCTCAGAGGGGACGGACGTCGCTCTGTGTTCCTCCCTCTTCACTCTCTTATTTTAGGCTTTCTGCCTTATTAAAACATGTCTAACTTATAAATAAACATTGCTACTGTCGCTGGGCACACGACCAACTACAAGCAATCACTATGAACTGGCGTATACCGTGCTTACCACAGATCGTCTGGTCGAGGGCGCTATCCCTCTGACAGAGCTTGGTCAAGGCGCTTCCACGGCCCACAATAATGCCTCTGGGCGGTTTAAAACTCTCCCCTTCGACCAGGACTTGAGACCACAACGTTCCCAGCTCAGTTCCACAGCTGGCACGTCTGCACACTTCTCTTCTCTTCGAGATATATCACTTGGGGTTCCCTTCTGACGGGAGCTCAACGGAACGCGGCTTTCCCCTGCGATGTCTGGCACTCAAGTGAGGTCAAAGCCCCTCCAGAAGCGAGCCTCACGCCTCCAGCAAAATGTCCACATCTCCTAGCCAGTCATTTATCTGTTTTCTTCTTCATTGCCCATAATCTCAAATTGTTATACATATCCAAGCAACTATTTTACATATGGGTTATCCCCTCTATATTCCTTAGACCTTCTGGTTAGGTCAGGCTTGATAGAATAATTCTCAAAGGGGAGACTCGTTTTTCGGCTACCTGGGATCATAACACTCCCTCCCCCTTGTTTTTGAGAATTATTCTAGTGGCTAGGCTCGAGATAACGCATCAGCCACTACATTGTCTCGCCCTCTTATGTGCGTTATCACCAGGTCATACTCTTGGAGCGATAAAAACCATCTGGTTAATCTCTGGTTTGCATGCTTCATTTTCTTCAGGAAAACTAGGGGATTATGGTCTGTATACACCGTCACTGGGTGTCCTCCCCCACTCACATACACTTCAAAATGTTTCAATGCCATCACCAGGGCCAAAGTCTCTTTCTCGACTATACTGCACGACCTCTGGTGCTTAACGAACTTCTTCAAGAAGAAGGACACGGGGCGATAAATTCCATCATTCTGCTGCGTCAGTACAGCTCCGGCCCCTATATCACTGGCATCTACAAATAACGTAAACGGCGCTTCAAAATCTGGCGACACTAGTACAGGTGCCTCAGTCAACAGTCTTTTGGTCTTTTCAAACGCTTCTTGTGCTGTTCCATTCCACTCCCACTTCTTGCTCTTTGATAGCAAACTCGTCATAGGAGCGGCTATGGTGGAGAAATTTTCACAGAACTTCCGGTAATACCCAATCATACCAAGGTATCTCAACAATTCTTTCTTACTCCTGGGCACCGGGAAGTTGTCAATGGCCTCCACCTTTGTTCTTACCGGAGCAACCTCGCCTTGCCCTACTATATATCCAAGGTACTCCAGGCGGGCTCTCCCGAACTCGCTTTTTGTTAAGTTGATCGTCATGCTGGCCTTCTCCAACCGATCGAACAAATCTAAAAGTCGATCCACGTGATCCTTCCAGGAATCAGCGAACACCACAATATCATCGATGTACACTGCACATCCGGTCGCGCCTTGTAATACCTGATTCATTACTCGTTGAAAACAACTACCACTATTCTTCATTCCGAACGGCACCACTTTATATTGGTACAAGCCGTCGGGTGTCACGAACGCTGAGATCCTCTTGGCCTCCTCGGACAGGGGAATCTGGTAGTATCCCTTCAACAGGTCTATCTTCGAGACATACCGTGCACTCCCAATCCGATCTATGCAATCGTCGATGCGCGGTATCGGAAACGAGTCAGCGACCGTGACTGCATTCACTTTCCTATAATCGGTGCAGAACCGGTACGTGCCATCACTCTTTTTCACGAGGAGGCACGGCGAACTCCAGTCACTGTCACTAACCTCTGCCAAGTCGTTATCTAGCAGATACTTCACTTCTGCTCTCATTGCCGCTGCTTTATCCGGGTTAACTCTGTAAGGGTGCTGCTTGATGGGGTCAGCACTCCCTACATTCACTTCGTGCACCGTTCCGCGGTGTCTTCTAGGCACGTCCGTGAATAACGACTTATTCCTCCGTAGGATCTCCACTAGCTCTCGGCGTTGGTCATCCTCCAAATGACCCAGACGCTCATCTATCTTGGCCAGGCTTTCCGTATTTGATATCTTCGCGCCATCGGCCCTGTCTAACTTACAGTTCTCCTCTTCTATCCTTTTGCCGTCTCCTACACAAAGCACAGTCGCATGCAATGGGGTTTCCATCTGTTCTTCATCGCCTAGAGGTTCATCTCTGTCATAGTACCTCTTTATCATGTTCACGTGGCAAACCTGTGACTTCCTCGGACGATCTGGCATGTGGATTACATAATTCACATCCCCTAACGCCTTTTGGATGGTATATGGTATTATAGACTGTGGGTTGGTTGGTGTTGTCGTTGATTCTTCTCTATGGACAACCCAACCCACACAACTCGGTAGAGTGCTTATACTAGGAGATCACCCTTGGCGCTTCTGGCTCTTGGAGAGGGGCTCAACGTCACACGTTTAGGGGATGCGGCTCCAACACTTAGCCTCGTTGTCACGTGCACACACCCACTCGAGCCGCAGTGACTCCCCACTCTCTCCTCAGGTAATATGATCTCCTCGATCCCCTTTTGGCTTATTAGTATTACCTCCTACCCTGTCCACAGCAGCGGTTCTTGGTTCTTTCTCTCTCTCTCTCCTTCTTTCCTACCTCCTGGGAAGCCTCACTAGGACAAGGGCAAACACCAGCAAATTGGGATACATTTACTGGACAAAGCACATACACGATACATACACACATATAATAATAATGAATCCTATACTCTATAATATTACAATCAGGTTGCTCTCCAACACAATCAGAACTCTACCATCAGCTTATCAAGTGGTATCCTATCTCCTGGTTCACCACCTGATACTATCAACCACCTCAAGTTGATCAAGTCTACATACACTGTTGCACCATCAGCAAGATAATATATATATAGAAAATCAGCATTTGAATGCAATAACATATATCAGTATAAATGTTCATTGATACACAACAATGATCAATCGATCACTGTCAGTCCTGGAACGCATACATCTGTAGGTAATCCAGCCTACGACTGTAACTCTAAACTTCAGTGTAAAAAACTCCTTGACATAAGAATGCAAACAACCACTCACCTCTCACTGCATCTTGCACACTAATGACAATCAAACACTATCAACTCCCTATAAGTAATCCACCAGAACTTCCCTTCCACCTCTGGAAGTTCACTACCCTAATATCCTTAGGTTCTTCCGGGCTTCACTACCAGGATCCTCTGCAGCTCCTCCAGGCTGCTATCATGAAATTTCCTTGAGCAACTACGGTGCTTCACCCTTCTGCTAGGTTCCTCCACAGCTCTCTTGGCTGCTACACCATGAAGTTTCCCCGAGCAACTATGGTGCTTCTCCACCTCTACAGAAGCACGTGACACTCCTCTTCACTGCTGCTTCTCCTCACAGCTCGAGGTCCTCTGCTCCACTACCTTGGAGTCTCATCAGCTACTTCATCTGCTGGCTTCGAAGTTCTCAGCAACTTCTTCCCCAAAGAACAAACCTGCAACCCATCGACACTCCAATAAAATGTTCCCCTTTAACACATAAACAAAAAATATTCACACAATATGTTTGCCTCAAACCTCTATCTGTTCTCTGCATACAGTGAGAGTGGACTCCCCCGTTTTGGGCGGGTCCATACTCCACCTCGCCTGGCGGCGGTCCTCACTCGCTGGGAGGGTCTTCCTCCGTCAGGAGCCGGGCTCCCTCAGTCGTCGGTCAGAGCTCAGAGGGGACGGACGTCGCTCCGTGCTCCTCCCTCTTCACTCTCCTATTTCAGGCCTTCTGCCTTATTAAAACATGTCTAACTTATAAATAAACATTGCTACTGTCGCTGGGCACACGACCAACTACAAGCAATCACTATGAACTGGCGTATATCGTGCTTACCACAGATTAACTGATCGAGGGCGCTTTCCCTCTGACGGCGTCTGGTCAGGGCGCTCCACACAGCCCACGAAAATGCCTCTGAGCAGCTTATTAAACTCTCCTCGCCGTCCAAGACTTGACACCACAACGTTCTCAGCTCAATTCCACAGCTGGCACGTCTGCACACTTCTCCTCTCTTAGAGATATATCACTAGGGGTTCCCTTCTGGCGGGAGCTCAAACGGAGCGCGGCTTCCCCCTGCGATGTCTGGCACTCAAGTGAGGTCAAGGTCCTCCGGAAGCGAGCCTCACGCCTCCAGCAAAATGTCCACATCTCCTAGCCAGTCATTTATCTGTTTTCTCCTTCATTGCCCATAATCTCAAACTGTTATACATATCCAAACAACTATTTTACATATGGGTTATCACCTCAATATATGCTAGACCTTCTAATCAGGTCAGGCTTGATGAATAACTCTCAAGGAGGGAGACTCATTTCTCCTGCAGGCTGAGATCATAACACTCCCCTCCCCTTATTTTTGAGAGTTATTCCAGTGGCAAAGCTCGGGATAATACATCCGCCACCACACTGTCTCGTTCTTCAACCGACTGGTTCGACCGGTTGACCTGCTTATGTACTCCCTTAGGAGTCTACAACTAGTTCGCTGCTCCTTGCAACCTCTTGCTCACAACTCGCCAGAAACATGATCTTCTCACAAACGATCTGACTTCTCTGGCACCTCTTGGCTAGGCTGTCCTCCGTGGACGCCTGCACTCCATCGGTCCACTCTACTACTGTCTCCACCCTCCGTTTCCTTGTCTTCCTCTCTTCACGTCCAGAGTCAGACGTCTACTGTCTGTACCTCCTCTGTCGTCTTCACTCTTCCATCTACTGCCATTATACTTTCGTCTCCTGTCATCTTACTTCAATCCCTCGTCTTCACCGACGATCCTCCCTTTCGTCTCCTCATTCATCCGAGACCTCATCCTGTTTGACTTCCATCGAGTCCTCGGCTTTCTTCTATCCATCCATGCTTGCATCATCATCCACTTCCCACACTTCTCACTTCTATACAACTCCATTTCTTCTCCTTCAACTCTTCTTCGTTCCCTAAAAGTTTCTTTGAGCACTTTACTACATCCAACAGCACTCGACCATACATGTCACTTTGCCTCTCCCAAAGTGCTCGTAAGCATCTCTCCACACATACTGTCTCTTCTCCTTTCATTTTCTCGGCTATTACTCTTCTTCATTATCTTTTCTCCACGTTTTCTGTGAAACATGTCAACTCCTGACATCTCAAACAACTTAACTCCACTATCCATATGCCTCTGTGCTCGTGGACAACTTGACGCTCTACTCTCGTCCTCGGTATGTCCACATCCTTCCTCATTCCTACTCAGCACAGTTGCGTTCACCTTCCGACCCTTAATTTCAGCAGTCTGGGCTCTACTCAGGTCCGCTCTCTTCACATGATTCTTTTTCGGCTGGGCCGTCTTCACTTTTGACCTCACCGAGACTTCATTTTTCTGGGCTGGACTTTCATCAAACAGCCAAGCTATATCTACATCGATATCTTCTACTGGTTGAATCGACACTGTCTCATCTTCTCCAGTGTCTTCCTTGTCGGCCACCTCTGCCTTCGTCACTACCGAGACAGGGTACTCAATGGCTTGGCGGTCTCCTGACTCATCTCCTCGGATGTCAGTCAGGTTCACACTCTCAGGTGTCCCACCCGTGCCGTGGCCTTCTGGGCACTCCTCTGGCACAGTCTCCGCCATGACTCTTGGCAACACCTTTGTCCCGCACAAGTCATTCCCCAGGATCACTTGGACTCCTGGAATAGGTATGTCAGGACACACTCCCAACATCTCCTCTGCCGACACATATTCCGACCTTAGCTGGACAGCACATACGGGCATGTCACTCTCAGACAATAACCCATATACTTTCATCTTCCCACTGCCAGCTAACCGTCGACCATTCCCAATCAGGCTTCTCGTAATCAAGCTCTGATTAGCTCCGGTATCTCTTAAGATACCAACTTCTACCTCAGGTTGGCCTCTTATACTGATCCAACCTTTACTCATGAACGGCCTATACCTCTCGTTCACTAAGTTCATCTTCCGTGGTTTGTCTCGGAACACATTAGTATATTTACTTCGGGGGTCACACATGGCCAGGGGTCACAACTCTCTTGCCCTGCCGACAATCTCGCATCACGTGACCCAATCCGTTACAATTGTAACACCTCATCTGGGAAAAGTCTCTTCTATATGTACCAGAGTAGCTCTGACTCTGCCCACTCACATGAGAGTTCCTCGGGCCAGACGTACTACTCGTACTCTGTGGAGCTTTACTGGATTCTTGATACCCTGGATCACGATTAGTTTCTCGTTTAGCTCCTCCATCTTCACTTTCAGACGAAGTGCGCGACCTACTCTTCTGAGTTTTAGGGTACTTACGTTTATCTGCCCATTTTTCAAAAATTTTCTCACCCCAGACTCTTCTGGGTCTTTCATAATTTCTTCCTCCCCAGACTCCATTGGATCTGCCATTGCTGCGTCTCGCCTCGCTTCTCACTCTGTTCTCCCTCAAGCTCCTGTACGCTTCAGTAATCATATCTGCGGCATCTTTCACCTCCTTTATCCCTGCTTCTTGGATCTTGAACTTTGTTTCGGGATGCATCATCTCCAAGAACTTCTCCATAACCATCAGTTGCTTCAGGTCAGCGTAAGATCCAACTCCAGCAGCCTCAATCCACTTCTGGAATCGTCTTTCCAGATCCCTTGCTGTCTCAGCAAACGTACATGCTCCAACTTTGATCATCTCTCTGAAGCGCTTCCTATAAGCTTCTGGGGTTAACTGAAACGAGCGCAATATGCTGCTCTTTACTGTGGCATAATCCTGGCACTCTTCCAGTGACAATTGGGTGTACGCCTCTCTGGCTGCACCAGTCAATCTTAACTGGACCAGCTGGGCCCATTCCTCCTGTGGCCACTCCTTGATAATGGCTACTTTCTCAAAATGCTCGAAGAAGCTCTCTGCCTCTTCGGGCACAAACAAGGGAATGTCCTTCTCCCTAACCCTAACCTCTGGTGGGTGTGATACCTGGGTGGTGCTCTCTGGCAACCCATGTTCGATCCTTTGCTCAGCCAAGGTTCTATTCGCTTCTATCTGCATTTGTTTTGTTCTCTCTTTTTCTTTTTCGACCTGGGCTTTTTCTTTTTCTTTCTCCTGTTCCAACTCCAGTTCTCTTATTCTGGTTTTCTCTTTTTCTTTCTCCACCTCTAGTCTTGCTCTCTCTACTTCCAGCCTGGTTTTCTCTTTTTCTACTTCCAGCCTGCTTTTCTCTTTTTCTACTTCCAGCCTGGTTTTCTCTTTTTCTACTTCCAGCCTGGTTTTCTCTTTTATCTGGAGTTCAAATTTCATCTTTTCCAGCTGGAACTGTCTCTCCTTGTCCTCTCGTTGTTGCTGCATCTGGAGCTCTAACTGGAATCTCTCTAAGCTCCTATTTCGGCTACTCCTGCTACTGCGGCTACTCTTGCTGCTCCTACTCGATCCCTGGGATCTCACTTCATCCTGCCCATCATCCTCCTTTCCACTTTCAGCTCCTTTTTGGGCTCCTTGTTCTGCCGCTTCACTTTTGGCTCTTAACTGCCTCAGGATCTCATCCTTCATCCCAGCTACTTTAGATGCTTTCAACCTGATGCCACATTTTTCTGCTATTTGTTTCAATTGATCCCTCGTGCAACCTTCCAAGTCCTCAGGCTTGCCTGACTCCACAAACGCTTGCACCTTATCCATCTTGTCCTGTGAGTCTTCCCAAGAGAGAGAGTATTCACCTGCGGTCACGCAGTTTATTTCAGCAAGGGTGTACAAATCCACTCTTGGACAGGGTGTGGGTGTGTCAGTTCACTCTCCCGGACAGGCCCCCAATTTATTACAGACTGTGGGTTGGTTGGTGTTGTCGTTGATTCTTCTCTATGGACAACCCAACCCACACAACTCGGTAGAGTGCTTATACTAGGAGATCACCCTTGGCGCTTCTGGCTCTTGGAGAGGGGCTCAATGTCACACGTTTAGGGGATGCGGCTCCAACACTTAGCCTCGTTGTCACGTGCACACACCCACTCGAGCCGCAGTGACTCCCCACTCTCTCCTCAGGTAATATGATCTCCTCGATCCCCTTTTGGCTTATTAGTATTACCTCCTACCCTGTCCACAGCAGCGGTTCTTGGTTCTTTCTCTCTCTCTCTCCTTCTTTCCTACCTCCTGGGAAGCCTCACTAGGACAAGGGCAAACACCAGCAAATTGGGATACATTTACTGGACAAAGCACATACACGATACATACACACACATAATAATAATGAATCCTATACTCTATAATATTACAATCAGGTTGCTCTCCAACACAATCAGAACTCTACCATCAGCTTATCAAGTGGTATCCTATCTCCTGGTTCACCACCTGATACTATCAACCACCTCAAGTTGATCAAGTCTACATACACTGTTGCACCATCAGCAAGATAATATATATATAGAAAATCAGCATTTGAATGCAATAACATATATCAGTATAAATGTTCATTGATACACATCAATGATCAATCGATCACTGTCAGTCCTGGAACGCATACATCTGTAGGTAATCCAGCCTACGACTGTAACTCTAAACTTCAGTGTAAAAAACTCCTTGACATAAGAATGCAAACAACCACTCACCTCTCACTGCGTCTTGCACACTAATGACAATCAAACACTATCAACTCCCTATAAGTAATCCACCAGCACTTCCCTTCCACCTCTGGAAGTTCACTACCCTAATATCCTTAGGTTCTTCCGGGCTTCACTACCAGGATCCTCTGCAGCTCCTCCAGGCTGCTATCATGAAGTTTCCTTGAGCAACTACGGTGCTTCACCCTTCTGCTAGGTTCCTCCACAGCTCTCTTGGCTGCTACACCATGAAGTTTCCCCGAGCAACTATGGTGCTTCTCCACCTCTACAGAAGCACGTGACACTCCTCTTCACTGCTGCTTCTCCTCACAGCTCGAGGTCCTCTGCTCCACTACCTTGGAGTCTCATCAGCTACTTCATCTGCTGGCTTCGAAGTTCTCAGCAACTTCTTCCCCAAAGAACAAACCTGCAACCCATCGACACTCCAATAAAATGTTCCCCTTTAACACATAAACAAAAAATATTCACACAATATGTTTGCCTCAAACCTCTATCTGTTCTCTACATACAGTGAGAGTGGACTCCCCCGTTTTGGGCGGGTCCATACTCCACCTCGCCTGGCGGCGGTCCTCACTCGCTGGGAGGGTCTTCCTCCGTCAGGAGCCGGGCTCCCTCAGTCGTCGGTCAGAGCTCAGAGGGGACGGACGTCTCTCCGTGCTCCTCCCTCTTCACTCTCCTATTTCAGGCCTTCTGCCTTATTAAAACATGTCTAACTTATAAATAAACATTGCTACTGTCGCTGGGCACACGACCAACTACAAGCAATCACTATGAACTGGCGTATATCGTGCTTACCACAGATTAACTGATCGAGGGCGCTTTCCCTCTGACGGCGTCTGGTCAGGGCGCTCCACACAGCCCACGAAAATGCCTCTGAGCAGCTTATTAAACTCTCCTCGCCGTCCAAGACTTGACACCACAACGTTCTCAGCTCAATTCCACAGCTGGCACGTCTGCACACTTCTCCTCTCTTAGAGATATATCACTAGGGGTTCCCTTCTGGCGGGAGCTCAAACGGAGCGCGGCTTCCCCCTGCGATGTCTGGCACTCAAGTGAGGTCAAGGTCCTCCGGAAGCGAGCCTCACGCCTCCAGCAAAATGTCCACATCTCCTAGCCAGTCATTTATCTGTTTTCTCCTTCATTGCCCATAATCTCAAACTGTTATACATATCCAAACAACTATTTTACATATGGGTTATCACCTCAATATATGCTAGACCTTCTAATCAGGTCAGGCTTGATGAATAACTCTCAAGGAGGGAGACTCGTTTCTCCTGCAGGCTGAGATCATAACAATGGTCCACAAAATCTCGACTCGTATATACTTCCTTTTACCGGTAGTAGGACTAACACCTGATCTCCTTCTTGAAATTTCCTGCCCTTCGCCTTCCTGTTGTGGTACCTTACCATCTCTGCCTGGGATGTCCTCAAATTTTCCTTAGCCAAATCTCTGGCCCTAGAGAGTCGCTCTCTAAAAGTCTTCACATATTGTCCCACATCCACCTTAGGCCTATCCACGGTGAGCTGCTCCTTCAGCGCGCCCACTGGGCTCCTCACGGAGTGTCCGTACACCAGTTGAAATGGGGAGAATCCGAGTGATTCTACTACCGCATCCCTGATGGCGAACAACACGGATGGTAATGCCTCGTCCCAACTACTCCCTTCCTCAGCGCAGTATATCCTCAACAAGCTTTTCAGCGTTCCATGGAAACGTTCCAATGCTCCCTGCGACTGAGGGTGATACGGTGACGAGCGCACTTGCTCTACCCTCCATCCTTTCACAGTTTCTCTAAACAACTTCGACTGGAAGACACTCCCCTGGTCCGTCTGGATAACCTTGGGCATTCCTACCCACGCAATGTAGTTCTGTAGTCTATCCAGAACGGCTCTCGACGTCACTCTTCTCAGGGGGATTGCTTCGGGGAATCGGGTGGCCGTGCACATTATGGTCAGTAAGTACTCATGGCCTTTTCTCGTCCTTGGCAACGGACCTACACAGTCTATCAAGACTCTCTCAAAAGGCTCGCCAAATGCCGGCATGGGCTTTAAGGGTGCCTTTAGTATAGCCGGAGCCGGCTTACCTGCACGTTGGCATGCCAAACATGTCCTACAATACTTCTTTACCTCCTTCCACACGTTCGGCCAGTAGAAGTGCTCCTGCACCTTATTTAAGGTCTTCTTCACCCCCAAGAGCCCTGCCATATCTACGGAGTGGGCTAGTTCTAACACAGCCGCCCTAAACTCCTTCGGCACTAACACTTGGTGCTTCTCCAACCATACCTTATCTGCGCCGGCTTTGTCCGGTCGCCATTTCCTCATTAGTACATCATCGTCCAAGTAGTAATACAGGGGGGACTCCGGACATGAATTTCCCCCTTTTGCCTCCCTGATTAGATCTATAAACTCCTCTTTTTGAGCCCTAATCAGGTCCGCTCGGTTCACGCTGAACTTTTCAGGTAGGGCCATCTTCACTTCCTGTCTCCTCGAATCCTCATTCTTCTGAGCTGGATCTTCATCGAATAGCCCAGACATGTCCATGTGGACCCCCTCCTTTGGTGGAGTCGACACTGCCATATCATCTCCAATGTCTTCCTCGGCGGCTACGTCCGACTCTGTCACTATACAGGCCGGGTATACGATGACTTGACTGTCCTCTGCCTCATCTTCAAGGATGCTGGCTAGATCTATCTTGTCCGGCGTTCCACTTGTACCGCGGTCCTTCTGGTTCACCTCCGGCACAGCTTTTACTATCAGCTCTGGCAACACCTTGGACCCACACAAGTCGTTCCCCAGGATCACTTGGACTCCTGGAACAGGTATATTGGGGCACATTCCCAACATCACCTCCGCCGACAAATAATCTGACTTCAACTGGACAGCACACACGGGCATGTCACTCTTAGACAACAACCCATGAACCTTTATCCTCCTACTGCCAGCTAACAGTCGATCATTTCTTATTAGGCCTCTCAGAATCAAGCTCTGATTGGCTCCAGTATCCCTGAGGATACTAACCTCCACCTCGGGTTGACCTTCTATGCCGACCCAACCTTTACTAATGAACGGCCTATACCGCTCGTTCATCAAATCTACCTTCTGTGGTTTGTCTTGTTGTACATCAACGTACTTCTTCCGGGGATCACATGTGGTCAGGGTCACGACTCTCTTGCCCTGCCGACAATCTCGCATCATGTGACCTGATCTGTTGCACTTGTAGCATCTCATTTGGGAGAAATCTCTCCTATACGCCCCCGAGTGGCTCTGCCTTTGTCCACTCGCATGAGAGTTCCTCGGGCCAGGCACACTACCTGCACTCTGTGAGGCTTTACTGGACTCTTGATTTCCAGGATAACGATCAGTTTCTCGTTTAGCTCCTCCATCTTCACTTTCAGACGAAGTGCGCGACCTACTCTTCTGAGTTTTAGGGTACTTACTTTTATCTGCCCATTTATCAAAATTCTTCTCACCCCAGACTCCTCTGGGTCTTTCATAATTTCTTCCTCCCCAGACTCCACTGGATCTGCTATTGCTGCATCTCGCCTCACTTCTCACTCTGTTCTCCCTTTAGCTCTTGTACGCTTCCGTAATCATATCCGCCCTATCTGCGGCATCTTTCACCTCCTTTATCCCTGCTTCTTGGATCTTGAACTTTGTTTCGGGATGCATCATCTCCAAGAACTTCTCCATGACCATCAGTTGCTTCAGGTCAGCGTAAGATCCAACTCCAGCAGCCTCAATCCACTTCTGGAATCGTCTTTCCAGATCTCTTGCTGTCTCAGCAAACGTACATGCTCCAACTTTGATCATCTCTCTGAAGCGCTTCCTATAAGCTTCTGGGGTTAACTGAAACGAGCGCAATATGCTGCTCTTTACTGTGGCATAATCTTGGCACTCTTCCAGTGACAATTGGGTGTATGCCTCCCTGGCTGCACCGATCAATCTTAACTGGACCAGCTGGGCCCATTCCTCCTGTGGCCACTCCTTGATACTGGCTACTTTCTCAAAATGCTCGAAGAAGCTCTCTGCCTCTTCGGGCACAAACAAGGGAATGTCCTTCTCCCTAACCCTAACCTCTGGTGGGTGTGATACCTGGGTGGTGCTCTCTGGCAACCCATGTTCAATCCTTTGCTCAGCCAAGGTTCTATTCGCTTCTATCTGCATTTGTTTTGTTCTCTCTTTTTCTTTTTCGACTTGGGATTTTTCTTTCTCCTGTTCCAACTCCAGTTCTCTTATTCTGGTTTTCTCTTTTTCTTTCTCCACCTCTAGTCTTGCTTTCTCTACTTCCAGCCTGGTTTTCTCTTTTTCTACTTCCAGCCTGGTTTTCTCTTTTTCTACTTCCAGCCTGGTTTTCTCTTTTATCTGGAGTTCTAATTTCATCTTTTCCAGCTGGAACTGTCTCTCCTTGTCCTCACGCTGTTGCTGCATCTGGAGCTCTAACTGGAACCTCTCCAAGCTCCAATTCCGGCTACTCCTGCTACTGCGGCTACTCCTGCTGCTCCTACTTGATCCCTAGGATCTCACTTCATCCTGCCCATCATCCTCCTTTCCACTTCCAGCTCCTTTCTGGGCTCCTTGTTCTGCTGCTTCATTTTTGGCTCTTAACTGCCTCAGGATCTCATCCTTCATCCCAGCTACTTTAGATGCTCTCAACCTGATGCCACATTTTTCTGCTATTTGTTTCAATTGGTCCCTCGTGCAACCTTCTAAGTCCTCAGGCTTGCCTGACTCCACAAACGCTTGCACCTTATCCATCTTTGTCCTGTGAGTCTTCCCAAGAGAGAATATACACCTGCGGTCAAACAGTTTATCTATTTCAGCAAGGGGTGTACAAATCCACTCTTGGACAGGGTGTGGGTGTGTAAGTTCACTCTCTCCCGGACAGGCCCCCAATTTATTATAGTCGTGGGGGTGGTGGTGTTGTCGTCGTCGATCCTTCTCTACGGACAACCCAACCCACAACTCGGTAGAGTGCTTATACCTCCCTAGGAGATCACCCTTGGCGCTTCTGGCTCTTGGAGAGGGGCTCAACGTCACACGTTTAGGGGATGCGGCTCCAACACTTAGCCTCGTTGTCATGTGCACACACCCACTCGAGCCGCTGTGACTCCCCACTCTCTCCTTAGGTGATATGATCTCCTCAATCCCCTTTTGACTTCTTAGTATTACCTTCTACCCTGTCCACAGCAGTGGTTCTTGTTTCTTTCTCTCTCTCTCTCTTCTTCTGTACTATTTCATGGGAAGCCTCACTAGGACAAGGGCAAACACCAGCAAATTGGGATACATTTACTGGACAAAGCACATACACAATACATACACATATAATAATAATGAATCCGATACTCTATAATATTACAATCGGGTTGCACTCCAACACAACCAGAACTCTACCATCGGCTTATCAAGTAGTATCCTATCTCCTGGTTCACCACCTGATACTATCAACCTCCTCAAGTTGATCAAGTCTACATACACTGTTGCACCATCAACAAGAGAAATATATATATATATATCTATAAATGTGTACAATGAAAATCAGCATGTGAATGCAATAACATATATCAGCATAAATGTTTCTTGATACACCGCAATGATCAATTGATCACCCTATCAGTCCTAGAACGCATACAACTGCAGGTAATCCAGCCTACGTCTGTAACTCTAAACTTCAATATAAGGCACTCCTTGACATAAGAATGCAAACAATCACTCACCTCTCACTGCGTCTTGCACGCTAATGACAACCAAACACTATCAACTCCCTACAAGTAATCCACCAGAACTCCCTTCCACCTCTGGAAGTTCACTACCCCTGATATCTTCAGGTTCTTCCGGGCTTCACTACCAGGATGCACAACCAACACGTTCCTCCCATATTTACGATAAATTTGAAGTTAGATAAAGGGAGGTTAGGTCCAGGGCAGTTGGGTTGATGCACAACCAACACGTTCCTCCCATACTTACGATAAATTTGAAGTTAGATAAAGGGAGGTTAGGTCCAGGACTGTTGGATTGATGCACAAACGACACTTTCCTCCCATATTTACGATAAATTTGAAGTTAGATAAAGGGAGGTTAGGTCCAGAACGGTTGGGTTGATGTGTAAAAACAAAAACACCTATCCAACAATATAGCTACAATATTGAACACAATTCCAAGTTTTAAAGGAGAGGGGCTGCTAGGTCCATATCCAAAACAACACTTTTCTATGAATATGGTTACAATGTTCAACAAAGAACCTAGTAGGTTAGGCACAGTGCGGATAGGTTCATATCCTAAACTTCACTTTTCGAAGAATTTAGGAAAAATATTCAACAAAGCTCCAAGACTCTTTCAGGTTAGGCACGGGCATTTAGGTCCAAATCCAAAAACATCACTTCTCTGAGTATATGTCGTATCAGAGGTTAGGTCCAGGTAAGATGGAATGGGTGAAAATGTGGGTAAAATGGGCTCTGGCTGTGCTATGTTACACATCATTTAGGCATATTTGGTGGAAATTGTCTCCAATTTTGTGGCGATAGCTTAAATTTCCCCAACTTTTATCAAATCTGCTAGGTCTGGGTTAGGTAAGGCTATGTAGGGTAGGTTGGAATATGTGAAAACTTGGCTAAAATGGTCTTTGGCTGTACTATGTAACAAAACATTTTTGGGTATATTTGGTAGAAATTGTCTTAAATTGGGTTGAATTTAGGTGAGTAAGCATAAATTTCTCGAACTTTAATCAAATCTAGCTTGGGATATGCTAGGACAGGTTAGGTAAGGTTGTGTCAGATAAGATGGAATCGGTGAAAACTTGGGTGAAATGAACTTTGGCAATTCTAAGATACAGAACATTTGGGTATATTCGGTGGAAATTGGCTTGAATTTAGGTGGGAAAGGCATAAATTTTGCCAACTTTAATCAAATCTAACTTTGGATATAACAGGCGAGGCTGGGTAGGGTTCTCTAGGGCAGGTTGGAATAGGTGAAAACTCAGCTAAAATGAGCTTTGGCCGTGCTATGTCACAAAACATTTTTGGGTATATTTGGTGAAAATTGTCCTAAATTAGGTCAAATTTATGTGGGATAACTTAAATTTCCCCGACTTTAACCAAATCTAGGTTTGGATATGCAAGGATAGGATAGGTAAGGTTGCGTAATGTACGATGAAATGGGAGAAAATGTAGGTAAAAATGGGCTTTGGTGATGCTCTGATACACAACATTTGGGTATATTTGATGGGAATTGTCTTAAATTAGGTTGAATTTATGTAGGAATAGCTTAAATTTCGCTGACTTTAACCAAATCTAGGTTTGGATATGCTAGGTTAGGTTAGGTAAGGTTGCGTAGGGTAGGATGAAATGGGAGAAAATGTAGGTAAAAATGGGCTTTGGTGATGCTATGGTATACAACATTTGGATATATTTGGTGGGAATTGTCCTAAATTAGGTCGAATTTAGGCGGCATAGCTTAAATTTCGCCAACTTTAACCAAATCCAGGTTTGGATATGCTAGGTCAGGTGAGGTTGTGTAGGGTAGGATGCAAATAGGATAAAATGATGGTAAAAAAAAATTGGGCTTTGACAGGGCTATGATACACAACATTTGGGTATATTTGGAGGAAATTGTCTTAAATTAGGTCAAATTTAGGTGGCATAGCTTAAATTTCGCAAACTTTAAAAAAATCCAGGTTTGGATATGCTTGGTCAGGTTAGGTGAGGTTGTGTTGGGTAGTATGGAATAGGAGAAAATGTTGGTAAAAATGGGCTTTGACAGTTCTATGATACACAACATTTGGGTATATTTGGTGGAAATTGCCATAAATTATGTCGAATTAAAGTGGCATAGCTTAAATTTCACCAACTTGAATTAAATCTAGGCTTGGATATGGTAGGTCAGGTTAGGTGAGGTCGTGTAGGGAAGGACATATATAATATCTTAGGGGTAATGAACTAGCATGTTTATGAAATAGTGTAAATTTTCCTATTTGGGGTTCGAGCTATATGACCAACTCATGTAATGTTTGGACAGAGGTGACAGAGGCTTGTATGTGAGGATATGGGATGCTCATATTTAGTTAGTTTAACTTTTACTAGGTTGAATTTAGGTAAATTTGTGTAGTATAAGTATATTTTTTGATAGATTTAGATGAGTTTAGGTTTTAATAGGGTGCATTTTGATAAGATATAGCAAATTTGCCTAAAATTATCATAGAAAATACTGACTTCACCAAACCTAACATAACTAAGGCTAGAATAAATGTCTGTCAGATGGTTTGCATAAATAAATATGGGTGGTCTGATTGGAGAGGATGTAACAAGGAAGGTATTAATAAGACATTAAAAACAGTGGACATATGTTAGATGAATAGTTTAGCACTAATAATGTTGAAATTTTGATGGAAAATGAATGTATTTTATATTGAGCTCATTGGAAGTCATATATACCATTTATATATGTGAAATTCTGACTTTTGGGAAGTTGGTTAAACTCAGCATATTATTATTAATGTCCTAAATTTACCCAGAAAAAAATCATGCAAATTGTGTATTAGTTGACCTAGTTGGTTGTGTTTGTATTTGTACATATATAGCACAATTAATATACTTGTGTATTAATTGTGCATATTATGTATTTTGCATAAGTTGTTTGATTATTGCAATTTTGTATTGATTATATTTCCATAAATTGTTTATTGTTTTGTGCAAGTTGTATGTATATGTTTTGTATGTGTATTTGTAGAAATTGCGTAGTTGTGTATTTAATGAATATGTGCTAGTTATGTCTTGTTCATATTTTGGTAAGTTGTGTATTGATTATATTTTATAGCAAGTTGTATAAATGTCGCAATTTTATTTGTGTAAATCGTGTATTTATGCTAGTTGTGTATTTTTATGTTTGGGGTAGTTATGTATTGTACGTATTTGTGCTAGATATGCATTTGTGCAAGTTGTGTAATAATTATGAAAGATGTGTAATATTTGTAAAAGTTGTGTATTAATTGCGCATGTTGTGTAATTGCATATGGACGAATTGTTTATTTATACCTTTGTGTATTGATTGTCATTGTGCAAGTTGAGTAATTATATAGCAAGTTTTCTTGTATTAATTGTGCAGATGTATAATAATTACACAAATTGTGTAATAATTGTTCATGTTTTATAATAATTTTTGTGCTAATAGTGCATTTATGCAAGCTGTGTTTTTAATTTTTTGAAGTGGAACTGGTGCAACTGTATTTTTGTGTGCAAATTGTGTATTTTGTGTAAGCTCTGTAATCTGAAAAAATAGACCTTAATGATGTAAGTGTATTTTGGTTTATGAGACAATGTATGAGTATTTTGTGAAAATTATGTATGTGGAATTGTGGAATTTTAGTGAAAGTGCATTTTTGATTGTCTAAATGCATAAGCATTTTGATATATTTGTGCAAATACCATACTTTGTGTAAATGTCATACTCTGAGTGTACATGCAATATTGTGTAAATGGTATATTTTTGTGTGCAACTGACATATTTCGTATGTAAATGTCATATTTTCGTGTGTTGGTATATTTTGAGTGTAAAAAATATATTTTGTGCATAAATGGCATATTTGGCGTGTAACTGCTGTATTTTCTGTGTATGGCATAAATCACATCTGATTAATGGGGGAAATGGTGGCAAAAGCTAGGCTATTCTCTATGAATGTATGGGTTGTGGAGTATGTGTAGGTATGTATGCATGTATTTGCGAGTGTTGATTTAGAAACTAGAATTTTTTATTTTTGAGGTGTAGAAATGATTAGCCTATGAATATAGTGACTAGCATCCAGCTAAGTTGCTAGATGGATGAATTGAGGTGCGACATTTGGATAGCTATTTGATGGATGTGAGGACAGTTGACTAGCCTATCAACACAGCTACTAATCCGCTGTGCTGCCAGATGTGTGGTAGCTACTTGTGGATTATAGTACGATATCTAGCTTTAGGGTTTCATAATTGCTGTTGTGTATAAAACTAGAATGACAGCTATTTATTAAAACTATTATTGCAAACTATTACTTTAAGTGGGAACCCTTGGTTGTTTTAAACATAGGGTGGATATGAATATGAATGAGATTGGGTGGAGATATATAGGGGCCTCGTATGGCCAATAGGACTTCTGCAGTTACCTTTATTCTTATGTTCAGCTCACCTACAATGCTGCCAGATGTACGATTCTGCTTAAATTGCGCTACGACGTTTGGGTTGCTGTTTTAGTTTTTAAACCCATCATTGCATAATGATTACAGTTATGGATGACTAAAATGTATATTCTTAAACCTCTGATTAGGTTAGGTGGGGATGGCTAGTCTAGCCATTTTGAATAATAACATAAAATACAGTACATATACAGGTAGGGCGCCAAAGGTCGCATTGGTTATCTGGTGATGTCACACATAGTTGACCAGTCAGGTGCTGTAATACCTTGACACCTATATGCTAATGGCCATTAATACCTTATCCCTATACCTAAGGTAGCTTTTCGTGATGTCACTAAACAACAACTGGTCTGTAGAATGTATTTGTTTGTTATATATAATAAGTTAGGTTAGGATGGTTTGATCGGGTTTATGAATACCAGAAAATAGGAGCAATGAGCGAAAATACGAGCCAATGTAGCTGAATATCGACTCTGGTGAAGCATAGAGTAATGTTGAGGTATTAAGCCTGATTAAGAGTTCACACTTATGCGTAAACCTTCTAGGATCCGCATTTAGCACGTTGGCTGGAACCTCATTAGGGGGCTTACAGCGCATTAGGGATGATGACGTCAGGAAAGAAGGCAACTGCAGAAGGCCTTATTTCAAAAACATGAGAGGCTTGCTTTTACTTAATTAGTATTTTTTGATTTGCTATATACTACAGTAAGGTTTGCGAGGTATGTTTTGAGCGAATGTGAGATATGTATACGGTAGCAGCAATATTGGATTACTACTGAACTCGCATTGAAATCACCAATGCCCAGGGCTCTGTTTTTTCATATTTATGACTGATAGCTGTTTTTTCATTTTATTTTTGCCCTATGCATAATAAACGTTCCTTCAAGAAAGATTGTCAAAGCTCAAATTACATTTTCTAGAAAGACGAAGACGAAGAAATAGGGGTGACATGATAGAGTTGTGACTGAATGGTCATAGTAAAGGAGATATTAATAACCTATTAAACGTATAAACATGAAACAGAACAGGAATAAATTGGATAGGTTTTATATTTAGGAAAAGACCTGGGTAAATACAGGTAACAGGGGACGAACTCGAAAACACACACACACACACACACACACACACAACTTCTTGCCGTGCTGCTTCCCTTTGTTTCATATGAATGGATTTCAATTCTATGCTCAATAAACGATCCTTGGGTGGACATGCTATTTCAATAAACTGACTTATTCAGGGAAGATGAAGACTGGCCAGCTGATGACGTCATTGACCATTAGCAATGTCTGTGCAGGGTCACCGGGGTAACAGAATTTGGGTACGCCAGGAGCCGGCCCTTTAATCCTATCCCCCAGGCAAATTGACGTCATTACCCATTGGTCATGCCTATGCATGGGCCAGTGGGGTAACGAAATTTGGGTACGCCAGGGACCGGCTTTTTAATCCCCTTGATCGTACCTGTGCAGGAACGCTGAGCGGCTAGCTGGTGACGTCATTGACCATTAGCAATGTCTGTGCAGGGTCACCGGGGTAACTGAATTTGGGTGCGCCAGGAGCCGGCCTTTTCATCCCCAGGTAAGTTGAAGACTGGCAAGCTGATGACCATCAGCGATGTCTGTGCAGGGTCACCGGGGTAACGAAATTTGAGTGCACCAGAAGCCGGTCTTTTAATCCCCTTGAACGAAATGGCAGGGACTAGGAAGCCACCATTTAATCCATATTTTTGGAAAATAATATATGATTCAAAGGTGAGATTGATATATGTTATGAAAATATGAAAAAGACACCCTGGGCTATTGTTCCTGCATTGAAAAAAAATCGAAAAATACCCTATACTATGCCCGTCCGGCAGCAAAAAAAAAAAAAGAGAGAATACCCCCTATGCTATGACCGTCCATGCAGAAATATGGATACCCCCCCCCCCCTGCGTATATGCCCGTGCGCCGGAAAAACCAAAACGCTCGGGCATAGGGGCCTTTCCTACTACTGGCGAGACCACACCCACGCTCCCTCGGCGAGACCACACACACACCCTCTCCCGGCGAGACCACACCCACGCCCCCCCGGCGAGACCACACCCACGCCCCTCCCCGGCGAGACCACACCCACGCCTCCCCGCCCCCCCCCCCCCCGGCGAGACCACACCCACGCCCCTCCCCGGCGAGACCACACCCACGCCTCCCCGCCCCCCCCCCCCCCGGCGAGACCACACCCACGCCCTCCTGGCGAGAGGGTGGTAGGGGTGGTGGTGGTGGTGGGAGAGGGTTGTGGTGGTGGTGGGAGAGGGTGATAGGGGTGGTGGTGGTCCTCTTAACCTCGTATGGAGTGGGAGCGGAGGAATTGTTGTGGAGGTGGCTGCAGAGTCCTCCACTGCCCTCCTCCCTCCCTCATTCTGTACGTCAACACCACCTATCACCACCCCACAGCACCATCTATCACCACCCCTTCAACACCGCCCGGTGAAATCACATACACGTGCCGGGCGAGATCAGTCGTGCTCGGCGAGATCATACACACGCGCCCAGCGAGATCATACACACGTGCCCTGCGAGATCATACACACGCGCCCGGCGAGATCACACACACACGCGCCCAGCGAGATCACACACTCACAAATATTCAATTTTTTTTGTGTTGGCAATTTTTTTAATTTGCAATGTGAATGCATTGCAACTCTGAATGTGCAAATAATTTAGGTGACAGTTTACATTCAGTCATGACGGTAATAGTCATTCTTTTTGTTATAAAAAGGTTCCCAATAGAAACCTTCGCTCTGATGTTCCCTTTGTCCCCTTACTTTTTCCTTCGCCTCGTTATTGTTCTGCTGCTCGTATCTCTGTGGGGAAATGGTACACTGTTTGTTCCATTTATCTCCCCCCCAAGTGTCTCGCTTACTCTTCCTGATCTGAAACACTTACTGGACTGCTTGCCTGAGCCTGTGCTCCTGCTGGAAGATTTCAATTGTCGTCATTCCCTTTTCGGTGATGGTCTGACGAACACTCGGGGTCGGCTTCTTGAGCCGTTTATCCTCTCTTCTTCCCAGTCTCTTCTGAATTCTGGTGAGCCCACGCAATTGACTCTCGGACTCGCACCCTTTCCTGTCTTGATCTTTCTCTTTGCTCTTCTTCTCTATACTTAGATTTCACGTGGCAGGTTCTTGATGACCAACATGGCAGTGACCATTTCCCTATCCTGGTTACCTTTTTCTCTTTTCGCCCTCCCCTCTCCTTCCCTAGGTGGCAGTTTGTGAAAGCGGACTGTGACCTCTTTACCCTCAGCGCTGCTCTCTCTGACCTCTCCCTTCTACCTCTCCCTCGCTCTCTCCTCCTTTTTCATGACACTGTCTTTGGCGCTGCCCTCCGCTCTATTCCTCACTCTTCCTCTCGGAGTCCACGGAAGTGCGTTCCCTCGTGGAATGCAGACTGTGCTCGGGCTGTCCACTGTAAGCGTGCAGCCTGGAAGAGACACCGCTGTCGGCAGACGGCCGATTCTTTTCTTTTCTTTCGGAAGGCGAGTGCGGTGGCCCGTAAGGCCATCTGTAAGGTTAAACGTGAATGTTGGGCATCTTATGTCTCCACAATTACGTCCGAAACTCCTCTGTCACAGATCTGGAAGCGTATCCACTAGATAGCGGGAAGGTTCGTTCCCGATGTTTCACCGGTCCTTCACCTCCATGGTAATCTTGTGGAGGACCCGTTGCAGGTCGCTACCAAACTGGGTTCCCACTTTTCTTCTGTTAGCTCTGATCTTCATTTTCCCCAATCTTTCCTTCTTTGTAAACTTGTCCTTGAGTCTCGTCCTTTAGATTTCTGCACTCGTCTTCGACTTCCCTATAACAATCCCTTCTCTCTCTCTGAACTTCGTTCTGCCCAGGCCCTCTGCGGTTCTATGGTGGCGGGCTCCGATGGTATTCATTATGAGATGCTTCGCCATCTCCCTCCGTGCACTTCTCAGTATTTACTGAGTCTGTATAAACGGATCTGGGAGTCGTTGTTAGTCCCTGAGGACTGGCTCGATGCCGTTGTCCTCCCTGTTCGCAAACCATGGTCTCTGGGAACAACCCCTAAGGACTTTCGCCCTATTGCCCTCACAAGTTGTCTGCAAACTCTTTGAAAGTATGGTTAACGTTCGTCTGATGTCGTTCCTGGAACACCATCACCTCCTCTCACCTTTTCAATTTGGTTTCCGCAAGTGCCGCAGCACGACAGATGTCCTGATGAACTTGGAGGTCTATATTCGTACTGCTTTTGCTGCGAAGACCTCCGTTGTTGCCGTCCTATTTGACCTGGAAAAGGCTTACGACACCACTTGGCAATATCATATTCTATCCCAGCTTCATTCTTTTGGTCTTCGTGGTCATCTCCCTCTCTTTCTCCACAGCTTCCTCTCTCGTTCCTTTCGGGTGCGGCTTGGTATCGCTCTCTCCACCTCTTTTCAGCAATACGAAGGTGTGCCCCAGGGCAGTGGTCTGAGCAGTACTCTTTTTCTAGTTGGCTTCAACTGTTTTCTTTCCTCTCTTCCTTCAGGCATCTTCTCCGCTCTCTATGTCGATGATCTTACCCTTTGCTGTCAGGGTGATGATTCGCCTCTCCTTCAACGCCGGCTTCAACTTGCGATTGATACCGTGTCGTCTTGGGCCACCGATCATGGCTTCAAGTTCTCTACTTCTAAGACTTGTGCCATGACTTTTACTCGGAAACGGGTTGTTCTTCATCCCTCTTTGTCACTTTATGGTCATCCCCTTGTGTACAAAGATTCCGTGAAGCTTTTGGGGTTATTCCTTGACACACGTTTGTCTTGGTCTCCCCATATCTCTTACCTCCGTGTTGAGTGCTCTAAGGCCCTTACCCTCTTTAGCGTATTGTCCCATACTTCTTGGGGAGCGGATAGGCGCACTCTCCTTGCTTTACATTCCTCTCTCGTCCAGTCTAAGCTCGATTATGGTTGCCCTGCTTACTCGTCTGCTTCTCCTTCTACTCTTCGCCATCTTGATGCTTTGCACCATTCTGGGTTGCGCCTCAGTTCTGGTGCCTTTCGTTCGACTCCCGTCCTTAGCTTATATGTTGACACTGGCTTCCTATCTCTCCAGGACCGCCGTGATCGCTACTGTCTTTGCTATCTTGCACGGTCCTTACAACATCCTTCCTCTCGCCTCTGTCGCGCTTTAACTTTTACCCCTCCTGCGGTTCCTGTTCCTCTTCACCACTTCCCTCTTTCTGTCCGCTTATCTCGCCTACAGGATTCTCTTTCCATTCGTATTTCTAATGTTTCTCCTCGTGTTGTTCCTTCTTTGCCCCCGTGGAGAGTCCCCCTTCCGCGGTTTTGTACATCCTTGACCCGCATCACTAAAGCTTTTACCTGTCCTACGGTTCTAAAACGCCTTTTCCTTGAGCACTTTTCTTCTCACTCCCACTCCGTTTCTGTCTTCACCGATGGGTCTAAGTCTGCGGACGGTGTTGGCTACTCTGTTGTTTTTCCTGATCGCACTTATATGTGTCGCTTACCTCCGGAGACTAGCATCTTCACAGCGGAGCTTTTTGCTATTCTCTTTGCTCTTCGTCTCCTGCTTTCTCGTTGTAAGTCTTCCTTTGTAGTTGTTGTTGACTCTCGTAGTGCCCTCATGGCTCTCGGGTCCTTTAATCCGGTTCATCCAGTAGTGTCGAGATCCAGCATTGGCTGTTTCTTGTTCAAATTAAATTTAAGTCTGTTGAGTTTTGTTGGGTTCCCAGCCATATTGGTGTGTCTTTAAATGAGCGTGCGGATGCTGCCACCAAGGAAGCTGTCTGCTCTTGTCCCATCTCTCGTAAAGGTATTCCGTTTTCCTACTTTTACCCGGTTTTCCATTCCTCCGTCCTTACCCATTGGCAGGCTTCTTGATCGTCTGTTACTGGTAACAAACTATGTACTCTTAAGTGTTGTGTTTCCTCGTGGCCGTCCTCCTACCACCGTAACCGGCGTTGGGAAACAGCTCTGGCGAGGTTGCGTATTGGCCATACTCGCTTAACCCATGGTCACTTGATGGAGCACCGCCCTGCTCCTTATTGTCCTAATTGCATTGTCCCTCTTACGGTCGTGCACGTCCTTCTTGAATGTCCTGACTTCCAGGGCGAGCGTGTGTCTTGCTTTCCGACTGCCCCTCGCGGTCACCTGTCCCTCAATAGAATTCTTGGTGACTCGGATACTTTTGATATCATTCGCCTTATTCGTTTTTGTTCTCGTATTGGCATCCTTTGTGATATTTAGCGCCCTCTGATTATTCTGCACATTTGATGGTGCTACATAACCTTCCCGGTTTGGTGCCTTCTTTTGATAATTACTTACTTGCCTAACAACCAAGGGAAATATGGTAGGGAAAAATTATCTACCTTAACATATCCTGTCCTCAGACGTCTAGGCTCCAGTCGCCATTCGCTGGGTACTCCGTTCCTCACGACGTTCCTCAGCATTCCAGAAGCCTCACCAGTCCACAGGCGTCGTGAGGATCCTCGTCATCTCCGTGCTCATTCCCTGAGTGAAGTTCCTGGGCGTTGGCTCTTCCAGTCGTCACTGCACACGCCGTCCCCGCGAGCACTCCTTCACCGAGACCACACTCAAGGATCAGGATGCATCTTCTCCCTTCTGAGTTCCTAGTGGGCATGATCCAGTCACAACAGTTCTGAATTCTTTGGAGTTCCACTGATGGCGAGTTACTCACTCCTCCAACTGTAGCAACTAACTCTTGACCTCTCCAAGACTTATCAGCTCACGGTCCACGACGCCCTTACACTGCTGGAATAGGCTTCCTCGCACTTCCTTGAAGCACTGCAGTCCATGGTAGTCACTATAAACTTGTCAGGGTGTGTATATCCACTCAAGAAGGCTCCTTGACCTCGGAACTCGAGAGCTCAATTGGCGCACGTCTGCTCTTAACGAAGCGCCAAGTATCTCTGAGTGCCTGGTGCTCTGCAGGCGGCGGGCTAGGTCTCCCAGTGACGTCACAGACCCAGTGGCGGATTATGATTGGTCAATGAAGTCATGTGACCTCCGCCAGCCAATCACCGACCGACGGGCGCCGTACACAAAATGGTGGATTTGTAGGCCAGGGGCGCCATTTTGTTGTACCCAGTGTGCGACTTTTCCACTTCCCTGCAAATTTAGCGACCAAATAAGCAACCATTTTGGAAGCCTCATACCTCAAAAGATTCCCTGCACCTCAGAGAACCTGCAGGCAAGCTGATATGACTCTAACAGCTGGCA
This sequence comes from Procambarus clarkii, assembly GCF_040958095.1. Lineage (NCBI taxonomy): Eukaryota > Metazoa > Arthropoda > Malacostraca > Decapoda > Cambaridae > Procambarus > Procambarus clarkii. The sequence continues at coordinate 30,951,500 of NC_091203.1, read as the reverse complement.
TATGGGAGAAACTAGAGAGGGCACCGTCACAATGTGTATGTCGACACCACGTACATGTGTATGTCCATACCATGTACATGTCCACACCACGTACATGTGTATGTCCACACCACATACATGTGTATTGTCAGGGTTCACCCCCTTCCAACCTGTGGTTGTGGTTGTCCCACGGGTCTTAGCCCCTCAGTACCAGGCGCCACTGCTCGCCCTTGGGCTCCCCCCAGTCAACTAAGGGCTGGCCTTATACACCCCTAGCGAGTGGGGAGGATCAAGCTTCCTATAATTCACCTAAACCTGCCCGTCCTGACACTGGAATGCTTTCTTGGATATCTGGTCTACTCAGGTCCCCAACTAGGTGTTTATGCTCGTGTTCCAGCAACACGTCAGTGGTCTTAAAGGTTATCTTAATCAAGGATGCAATATCATGTGCAGTACAAGGTGTCACTAATGGTCTCATAAATAAAAAAAAAAAAAAAAAAAAAAAAAAAAAAAAAACATATATATATATATATATATATATATATATATATATATATATATATATATATATATATATATATATATATATATATATATATATATATATATATATATATATATATATATTGGTGTATACTGGCAGCAGGTTTTCTTTCAAACATGTTTCATTGAATATGACCGCATATTCTGTATTTATTATTTTCTGGTTTAGGGCTTCTATCCCTCTAACTATTTTCTTAGCATCAGGGCTTAATTGGAATAGGAGTTCTAACTCCTATTCCTATTCCTAACTCCTATATATATATATATTCTATATATATATATATATATATATATATATATATATATATATATATATATATATATATATATATATATATATATATATATATATATATATATATATATATATGTCGTACCTAGTAGCCAGAACGCACTTCTCAGCCTACTATGCAAGGCCTGATTTGCCTAATAAGCCAAGTTTTCATGAATTAATGTTTTTTCGACTACCAAACCTACCTAACCTAACCTAACCTAACTTTTTCTGCTACCTAACCTAACCTAACCTATAAAGATAGGTTAGGTTAGGTTAGATAGGGTTGGTTAGGTTTGGTCATATATCTACGTTAATTTTAACTCCAATAAAAAAAAATTGACCTCATACATAATGAAATGGGTAGCTTTTTCATTTCATAATAAAAAATTAGAGAAAATATATTAATTCAAGAAAACTTGGCTTATTAGGCAAATCAGGCCTTGCATAGTAGGCTGAAAAGTTCATTCTGGCTACTAGGTACGACATATATATATATATATATATATATATATATATATATATATATATATATATATATATATATATATATATATATATATATATTGTCGGGGAGTGATATATATATATATATATATATATATATATATATATATATATATATATATATATATATATATATATATATATTTGATGGTTACAAGATATACATGGGTTGATACAAAAATAATAATGCAAAAAGGTGCTTAAAGGTTATGGATCTCTTGAAGAACACAACAATGGGAAACATTGATGAATGTCACAGACGGGTTCGATCATTGTTGCAAGTCAAACACTTCTTCGAATTCCTCTGAAGTTGGACTAGTGCCCAAGACGCAACAGGCATTTCCCCTCTGAATCACAACACTGAGGCGCTGGAACAAGAAACTTTTTGCTCTCTGGTCTTTTGTAGCGCTGATCAATTTGTCCCCCAATTCCTTCAGGAACTTCAATGCACATTTTCCCCACGAACCGAGGGTCTCCGAGCCGATCGGAACAAAGCTGTAGCAGTGTGCTAGACCTCTGTATTTAATAATTTTCTGCGATTCCCTGAAAGAAGCAGCACCACCGCTTTCACGTGTGCTGTAGTGGAGGTAGGTACTGGCCAGTGTGGCAGCGCACGTGTAGTCCCATACCACTTGCTTACCATCCTTCCAAGGTAGCAAGGTGACCCCATCAGGGCGCTTCTGAGGGTCGTTAGGTCTGGATAAGTGTGGTTCTCTTTGTGCCGGGCAGCGGGCTGTGGCGAGGCTCCTCTTGATGATTTCGTTGACTTCTTCATGTTTTGCAATTTTACCCTGTGATTTACGACATACCAGACCATGACGACCATATTGGTCTGCCATCGCAGTTCCGCAGATGCACCTATGTTCGGTGAGGATGGGGGCGGCAAGGCGAAGGGCAACTCCAATGCGGAGAGCGTCATGACTGAGGCGAGTTCCCAGGGCTGCATTGGGCACAGCAAATAAAAAATCCCCGGCGTGGGGTGCTGTTACCGCTAGGAGGCGGGCTTTGTTTTCAGCATCAGCGTTGTCAATCATTGCTGTGACAGTCTTTTCCATTATGGGGCTATCCCAGTGGGCCTGCTTGTGGTCTTTTGGGACTTGTGGTCGGGGTTGAGGGTGTGCAATGGTGTCCCATTGTCTGGCTGCTTCGATGAACGTTTGATCATGAGTTCCCGCTGTCTCTCTCATACGCTCTGGTAGGATCTGCCCTACCAATTCGTTGGCTGCTGTACATGAGGATAAGAATGCTGGAAGTGCTACCTCAGTTGCCTTTCGTATGCCTATCCCTCCAAATCTCACTGGTAGTGTTGCTTGGTCCCACTGACTGTCATCTAAATCTAGGTTGAGGGCCTTCCTGAATATTGACCTGAGGAGCTCATCATATTGATTTAGAAGTGGGTTGCCAAAAGTTGGTGCACACCTTAAGAAGTATGTTAGCCTGGGCAGGGTAGGGCACTTTGTGAGAAGGTAGAGGGCATCGTGGGAGTCCAAGTCCCCAATTCTCTCTTCCATCCTCTTTAGGTCTCTAAACTTTTCGTCAAGGACTGCAGCAATGGCATTGTGGCCCAGAGGTGCTCCGAGTAGTGTGCTGTCGGTAGGTTTAACGACTGAGGCTTCTGGTAGAACTGATTTCACTGCTCTAATGATTACTTCACTAGATGCAATAATTTCGCACTTGGAGGGGCTAAGAACGAGACCCATGGACTCCCCCCGTGTCTTCACCAGCTGTAAGTCTTCTAGCAGGGAATCTTGTGTGCCTGCCAGAGTGCCATCATCCAGGAACCAGATGTTGAGCTCGCTGGACAGTCTGGTTGTAATTTCTCGAACCGCTAATATATATATATATATATATATATATATATATATATATATATATATATATATATATATATATATATATATATATATATATATATATATTGTCGGGGAGTGCGGGGGTAAGTAACAGTATACAAAAGATCTTTATCCCGGACACTTGTCAAAATCGCCAATGTTGGGGTTTACCTTAGTTGTAAATGTAAGTATAAATGACCGTACGTAATATCCTGTCAACGGTCGCCAACATCGGGGTGTCTCACTCTCTCTACAGACACCACCCAGTAGTATTGGCGATAACTGTTACTCACCGTAGCCCTACGAGTCTTCACTCAATGCTCGCGGCGCCACTCTTCCCCAGGAGAGTATCCCAGTCGATCTCCAGCAGGCTTTACAGCAAAAGATGAGTGAGAATACAGTTTGCTCTCTCCCAACCATGTGCCCGCCCCGACAAGGGCTCTACTACTAACTGCATGGTCGCCAATTGGTGTTTCCCGTGTCCAGTAACACATCAGTGGTTTTGTGGAATTGTGGTACTAGTAGCAGAGAGCTCACTCGTTAAAAATGGTCACAGGCAGGTATTTGTCTCTAATACTCTCACTCTTTGGAACTGTTCTATAGCAACAAGAATATGGAAGGATAATACAAACGCGAAGGTATTTTGTATTTTACTTAAAAACTTCAAGGTATTATATCCATATCAACAACAAAACATCAAGTACATACAGAAAGTCACTCTCTCTTCATAAAAACTGGGGCTCGTCTAGAGGGCAACACTCCCCCTCCTGTCAATGTCAGCTGAGCGGCCCCCGTCACCGTGTGAATGCTTATGTACTTGTTTCTTTGGCGTTAAACGCCTTTTCTTCAAATTCGCAGGGATCACTATGTTTGTCATCAACACAATATTTCTATAATGGCAATAGAACGCAATGAATCACCACACTGATCTCAAGTTCAATAACTCATTTCTACAGCAATTAACATAATATTTCACTATAATGGCGTAATGCACTGTACTTCATGATAATAATAATGAATGCAATTAACCACGGTACTGTCCTTAGATTCAGTAATTCCTTTCGAAGGCGATAACACAATTAATCACTGCACACATGGAAATGTTATTGAACACACCAACATATACATATATATAGATCAATTCATCAATATCGATAATAATAAGATAAATACTGGGCACACAGCCTAACACCAATAACTGGTACACTTATATATATATATATATGTTCTCTGACATAAGTTATCATATTAATGCCACATGAAAGAAATCATCAACAACACAGTAAACTCCTCAATAATCCCAGGTGCCTACACACACCACATATATAAATATCGTTAGAGCTCTGTACAGCCTCACTTCTCACAACTGTGTCCTACCGTGACAGACATTGGTGAGCCTTGCTCACAACATGAAAGATACTCAGGCTAAATATATAGCTGACTAAAGGGGAATTGGGAGGGAAACTAGAATCACCTACTTCCACCTCACTGATGTGGACTCGCCCTCCGGTGAGAGTTGAATTGCAGCTCCTGGTCCCCGGCTCTCGCCTCGTTGTAGGGAACGCCCCCACACACCTACGTCGTCACTAGATGGGTGAACTGCCTCAGACTTCACATACGTCACTGCAAAGACTTCACTTCTTCTTCTTGCAAAGCACCTGTACCGGGAGCACTTGTTGTTCAATATTTCGTCGATTCCCTCTTTAGTACAACACATGGATTGTAGGAAGACCTCACAGCGTACTTGCAGACTACGGGTGAAGCGTAAAATTACCGGGAGCAGGGTACAACTGTAAAACTGAAAGGACCAATCTTCGCATGTCCTACTACCTTGACGTGTCGTGTCAGACTGATCCCTCACGGAGACTTAGCCCAGCCGCTAGGTCATCACATGTGAAGCTATCAGACGTCCCAGTCGTCACTGTCTAGACTTCACTCTTGCACAGCACCTGTCCCTGGAGCACTTGCTGCTCATTTCTCGTCAATTCCTACGTCGGTCCAACACATGGAATATAGGAAGACCTCCCCAGGTGCTGGCAGACCGCTGGTGATGCGTAAATCCTACGGATATGGGGGATCCTGTCAAACTGACAGGATCCCCTGTCGCACGTCTGACCACCTTGACATACTATATCAGACTGGTGGCGCCAAAGAGGCGCGATCTCCGGACACCCCTGCCTTCGTGACGTAATACTTACCAGGGGCGGTTTTCATTGGCTCCCTGTGCCACTTCACTGTCAGTGACCAATCTGGTGCCACTGACATCACACAGTTTTGGCAGCAAAACGGAGGGGCCGGCGCCATAGTGGCGTCCTAAAAGGCCTATACCACAGGCCAAAATACTTGTGTTTTACGAATTTCTCGCCACCGCGAGAACACTACGCGCTCCCACATATATCAAACTGTTGCCCGTAACGTAGAGAAAACTCAGGAAAAGTAGATATGACTCTTACAGCAGGCGTGGGAGAAATATAAGGGGAGGAACACTGTCACAGTATATATATATATATATATATATATATATATATATATATATATATATATATATATATATATATATATATATATATATTTATATATATATATATATACATATATATATATATATATATATATATATATATATATATATATATATATATTTATATATATATATATATATATATATATATATATATATATATATATATATATGTCGTACCTAGTAGCCAGAACTCACTTCTCAGCCTACTATGCAAGGCCCGATTTGCCTAATAAGCCAAGTTTTCCTGAATTAATATATTTTCTCTAATTTTTTTCTTATGAAATGATAAAGCTACCCATTTCATTATGTATGAGTTCAATTGTTTTTAATTGGAGATAAAATTAAAGTAGATATATGACCGAACCTAACCAACCCTACCTAACCTAACCTAACCTATCTTTATAGGTTAGGTTAGGTAGCCGAAAAAGTTAGGTTAGGTTAGGTTAGGTAGGTTAGGTCGTCGAAAAACAATTAATTCATGAAAACTTGGCTTATTAGGCAAATCAGGCCTTGCATAGTAGGCTGAGAAATGAGTTTTGGCTACTAGGTACGACATATATATATATATATATATTATTAAATATGACCGAAAAAGTAAGATTAATAATTTTAACACGAATTTTCTCGATCTTTCGTACGTTTCTTTTCACTGCTGGTGGTATTTCAAAAATCAATTCTCCAAGATTCATTTTTATTTCTAGTCTGACGCGACACTTGAGCGCGTTTCGTAAAACTTATTACATTTTCAAAGACTTTAGTTTACACATACACAACTGAATAGAACTTACACATCTTTAATTTGTTTATATCTACATTTGAGTGAGGTGGATGGGGTGAGGTGGTATTAATAGGGTATTAAATTCCTAAACACAAGACAGGACATGAAACAATGGGTATTGAATGGAAGTGATTGTAGAAAACCAATTAGTCCATATTTTTTTATGCTTCTATATTGGAGCAGAGTCTTGAGGTGGGTAGAATATTGTTGTGCATTAATTGGCTGTTGATTGCTGGTGTTCACTTCTTGATGTGTAGTGCCTCGCAGACGTCAAGCCGCCTGCTATCGCTGTATCTATCGATGATTTCTGTGTTGTTTACTAGGTTTTCTCTGGCGATGGTTTGGTTGTGGGAAGAGATTATATGTTCCTTAATGGAGCCCTGTTGCTTATGCATCGTTAAACGCCTAGAAATAGATGTTGTTGTCTTGCCTATATACTGTTTTTTTTTTGGAGCTTACAGTCCCCAAGATGGCATTTGAAGGCATAGACGACGTTGGTCTCTTTTAAAGCGTTCTGCTTTGTGTCTGGAGAGTTTCTCATGAGTAGGCTGGCCGTTTTTCTGGTTTTATAGTAAATCGTCAGTTGTATCCTCTGATTTTTGTCTGTAGGGATAACGTTTCTATTAACAATATCTTTCAGGACCCTTTCCTCCGTTTTATGAGCTGTGGAAAAGAAGTTCCTGTAAAATAGTCTAATAGGGGGTATAGGTGTTGTGTTAGTTGTCTCTTCAGAGGTTGCATGGCGTTTCACTTTCCTTCTTATGATGTCTTCGACGAAACCATTGGAGAAGCCGTTGTTGACTAGGACCTGCCTTACCCACAGAGTTTTTCGTCGACTTGCTTCCATTCTGAGCTGTGGCTGAGAGCACGGTCGACATAAGCATTAACAACTCTCCTCTTGTACCTGTCTGGGCAGTCGCTGTTGGCATTTAGGCACATTCCTATGTTCGTTTCCTTAGTGTAGACTGCAGTGTGGAAACCTCCGCTCTTTTCCATGACTGTTACATCTAGAAAGGGCAGCTTCCCATCATTTTCCATCTCGTAAGTGAAACGCAGCACGGAACTCTGCTCAAATGCCTCCTTCAGCTCCTGCAGATGTCTGACATCAGGTACCTGTGTAAAAATGTCGTCAACATACCTGCAGTATATGGCCGGTTTCAAGTTCATGTCGACTAAGACTTTTTGCTCGATGGTACCCATGTAGAAGTTTGCAAACAGGACACCTAGGGGAGAACCCATGGCGACCCCATCTACTTGCTTATACATGTGCCCATCCGGGCTCAAGAAGGGTGCCTCTTTAGTACAAGCTTGGAGTAGTTTCCTTAGAATATTTTCTGGTATGTCAAGAGGAGTACAGGCCGGATCACGATACACTCTGTCGGCTATCATCCCGATTGTCTCGTCCACAGGTACGTTGGTAAACAGTGATTCTACGTCCAACGAGGCTCTTATCCCTGTGGCCCGTGTGCCCCGCAGTAAGTCAACAAATTCCTTTGGAGACTTCAGGCTGAAGGCGCAAGGGACATAAGGAGTCAGCAGGCCGTTGAGTCGCTTCGCCAGTCTGTACGTGGGTGTGGGTATCTGGCTGATGATTGACTGAAGTGGGTTTCCAGGCTTGTGTGTCTTGACATTTCCATACGCATATCCAGGTTTATATTCCCCAATAATCTTTGGCAGGTGGAGTCCGGATTTCTTGGCGTTCACAGTTTCGATCAGTTTGTTGACCTTTGCTTTCAATTCGGCTGTAGTGTCCTTCGTTACCCTTTGGAATTTAGTTTGGTCAGAGAGTATGAGGTTCATTTTCGCCAGATATTCGTATTTTTTTAAGAATGACGTATATTGGCGACTTGTCACCTCTCCTGACAACTATCTCCTTGTTCTCACGAAGGCTTTTAGTTGCCGCTTTGAGCTCGGGGGACAGTATGGTGCTTCTGTAGTTGCCTCGATTCTTTCCTCCTTCCGCAATAAGTTCTGCTTGTAAGGTATCTTTGGTAGTGACCTTCTTTTGTGTCTCGAGGTCGAATATGTCGTCCAACAGAATTTCCAACTCCACTTTCCGGGCCATCTCACTCGGTCTGGACATAACATGAGAGTTTATACCCAGATTTAGGAGAGTGACTTGGTCCTCAGTGAGGTTAATTCCTGCAAGGTTCAGGAAGCCATCCCTTGGTCGTGGAATTGCCATAGGTCCTCCATATAACGTTGTTAGTTTCTTGATAATCCTTGTTTCAGTGCTGAGGTGATGTCGGTCTGTGAGGATGTCGAGGTGTTGTTCAATGTGGGTACGGAGACTTTCGTCGATGTTGCTATTTCTCCATTCGTTTGTAGCATGAAGTAGTTGCATTTTGTTGTCTTTGATTTCATTTGCTGCCTTGTATATCTGATCACGAATCAGATCCTGGCGATATTTTATCGTGAAGGCTTGATTCCTTGCTGCTGGGTCGTGCGTTTTAATATTAGTATATTTTGGTAGCAGTCTTTCCTGTAGAATTATTAAATAATATTTCGGTCATATTATTAAATATGACCGAAAAAGTAAGATTAATAATTTTAACACGAATTTTCTCGATCTTTCGTACGTTTCTTTTCACTGCTGGTGGTAATTCAAAAATCATTTCTCCAAAATTCATTTTGATTTCTAATCTGACGCGACACTTGAGCGCGTTTCGTAAAACTTATTACATTTTCAAAGACTTTAGTTTACACATACACAACTGAATAGAACTTACACATCTTCGATTTGTTTATATCAACATTTGAGTGAGGTGGATGGGGTGAGGTGGTATTAATAGGGTATTAAATTCCTAAACACAAGCCAGAACATGAAACAATGGGTATTGAATGGAAGTGATTGTAGAAAGCCTATTAGTCCATATTTCTTGATGCTTCTATATTGGAGCGGAGTCTTGAGGTGGGTAGAATATAGTTGTGCATTAATTGGCTGTTGATTCCTGGTGTTGACTATAAAACCAAAAACCGATTTACTATAAAACCAAAAAAACGGCCAACCTACTCATGAGAAACTCTCCAGACACAAAGCAGAACACTTTAAAAGAGACCAATGTCTTTTATACCTTCAAATGCCCACTTGGGGACTGTAAGCCTCAAAGAACTCAGTATATAGGCAAGACAACAACATCTCTTTCCAGGCGATTAACGATGCATAAGCAACAAAACTCTATTAAGGAACATATCTCTTCCCACAACTAGACCATCACCAGAGAAGTCTTAACAAAAACACGGAAATCATCGATAGATACAGCGATAGCAGGCGGCTTGATATCTGCAAGGCACTACACATTAAGAAGTCAACACCAGCAATCAACAGCCAATTAATGCACAACTATATTCTACCCACTTCAAGACTCCGCACCAATATAGAAGCATCAAGAAACATGGGCCAATAGGCCCTTTGCAGTTTCTTCCATTCTTCCCCTTTAACTTACCCAATATTATACCCATTGTTTCGTGTTCTGTCTTGTGTTGAAAGTTTGTTCACCTCATCCACAACTGTTATAACATATCACCTCACCCAAATGCAGGTATAAAATGAAAGCTGTTTAAACTCTGTTTAGTGTTTGCAGGTTGTAGTTGTGTGTGTGTAAACTAAAGTCTTTGAAAATGTAATAAGTTATCACGAAACGCATTCAAGTGTCACGTGAAACTAGAAATAAAAATGAATTTTGGAGAATTGATTTTTCAATTACCATCGACAGTGAAAAGAAACATAAGAAATATTAAGAAATATCGTGTTAGAATTATTAATCTTACTTTTTCGGTCATATTTAATAATATATATATATATAGCCCTAGAGAATGGAGGCTCACTTAAACTCATCAGTTAGTTTAAAAGTTTACTGAAGCAAAAGAATATATACACATATAATTGTATAAAGAAATGTCAAAAGGGGGATATCATCCGCTGGCGGCAACACCCCTCGCAGCACGGCTTCTGGCAACATGGTCAGCTGACTGGGTCCTCCCGTCAGACGGTGGGCACAAACCTCACGCCTCTAGCAACATGATCAGCTGATACCTCTAACTGTCAGACGTCGTGATTTTCCAATGCCTCTAGCGATGCAATCGGCTGGGCGCTTCAAAGTTCGTTGCTGGCTCTTTGCACACCAGCTACCACCTCCAGGATCACTAACATCCCCGCCTTAATGCTCACACACACATCAACTAATGCTTAAATGAGTTTTTGGCTCCTAGCCTAATATCCTGTCACTTATATAATAAAATGATGAGTAGAAATATTCACAACATATAAAATACTCTAGCTCGCTTAGATCAAAGGGGTAAAGGGAAGGACAATTATCTACCTTATTTCACTCCAACCATGAAGCTGACTCGTCCTCTGTTGAGGGATGTTGAGGTTCCTGGTCCTGGCGTCTGCTCTGCCGTTGACTAGTTCCCACCACACACACAGGTTCCTCCGTCGCCTTCGTGGTAACGCGTCCTCACCGTGCTAATTCCCAACAGGTACTGCCTTCCTCCTCCTCTTCTCTGGGGTACTGGAGACAGGTACCTCCGTCATCGTCCTCCACTCTCACTGGCACTGCCGCCACCTCGCAGTCCATCACAGCTTCCCCTCGCCTCACTGTCAGTAGATTTGGCCCGGCCATAGCTACTCGCTTGATGTAGAATACGTGGTCCTCTGGGCATCCCAGACGTCACCAGCCCAACGTTCCCTCTGCTGCAGACTCTTGATAGAGCTCTTAGCTCTCTGATCCGGTCCGTCCTTGCCTCTGGGCACTCCACGAAAGTTGGATGGCTTCTCAGACTGTCTGCAGAATCGAAGCGGAGCTTGAATCTACTGGTAAGAGCTCTCTAGATCCGGAGCTCGCTCAAGCGCGTCTTCCCTCTATGACGGCTCGTGACGTACTCTTCCTGCCCAGGCGCCAGCCCCCCCCCCCCCCCCCGAGCCCTCCGCCTCGTGACATCACACCGCCCGAGGGCCCTCGTCATTGGTCACTTCCGGCACGTGACCTCACCTGGCCAATCAGGTGCCGGGAAGCGTCAGGACGTCTTGGCGGGAAACAGGATGGCTGGACACCGTCCTGTGCCTCAAAAGGCGTAAGCCCCTTGCAATATCAAACTTAGCTGGCCATTTTACAGCCAGCTTAATCACGCTCCACGCTTTCCCACACATGAAAATGTTCCCTGAACATCAGAGAATACTTAGGCTACGGAGATATGACTCTTCTAAGCTGGGAAGGAAGAAACATAGGGGTGGACACCGTCACAGTATGTCCACACCACGTACATATGTATGTCCACACCACGTACATGTGTATGTCCACACCACGTACATGTGTATGTCCACACCACGTACATGTGTATGTCCACACCACGTACATGTGTATGTCCACACCACGTACATGTGTATGTCCACACCATGTACATGTGTATGTCCACACCACGTACATGTGTATGTCCACACCACGTACATGTTTATATCCACACCATGTACATGTGTATGTCCACACCAGCTGACATGACACGCCGTACATGACTGGTCAGTTACCCAGGTGAAGCGGCAGTCCCATTGCCCGAAACGCTATGCATACTAGTGGCTTTAGGTACTGTATGTACTAGCTCTTATCTATAAATCAATCAGAATATTTGTAACTCTGCATCTATGTATGTACTTTTCCTAAATAAAATACGCCTAACCACTTGGACAGTCGGGAATTGAACGCCGACCTGCACGAAGCGAGACCGTCGCTCTACCGTCCAGCCAAACATTGGAAGCTTGTGTAAAGTCCTTCCTTCAAAGACTGTTAGGGCCAGAATTTCGCCATGGTCTATTTTCTCCTCCATATACGTGTGAATACTTACTTTTAGTGAAGAGTTTTAAGACTTCAATTAGCTCCTGGTCGGAATATCCGAGGGGTAACTGAAGTAAATCTTTCAGAGAACTCGCTCAGATAGGAATTCAAAGATATCCGCCAGAGAGGACTTACTAATTCCCCCCTTTCTCCAGCCTCTCTTCTCAAAGTAGGGACCTCCTAAATCATGTCATTGCCATTCACCTTGGCACACTTGGGCTAGACCTAACTGGTTCACTTATCCACATAGCCTCTGCACCGCCAACGAGTGTAGGATCTAAGACCTGAGAATACTTTCACAACTTGACGCCATCGAAACAATTTATGTAACCTAACCTGTCCTATTCTAGCCTAATGAAAATAAGAGATAACATGTATTTTATTGATGGTTGGTACAAGTTATGTAACGTAACAGTGACGTCATTATTGTTTGTTTTTTTTAGTCCGGCATCAAATGTTATATTCTAATGGAGTGCTAAAACTCGCCAGTCAGCTGACCGCTTCACTTTCACCTGGTGAGTGCGCGCGCGTCCAGCCCCCTAGTACACGGGAACCGTTTTCTATGTCGGGTCGCCAGAACACGTGGTTAAGAAATGAACGCTGAAACTAATTACAACTTGCTTTTGAAAGATTTAGATTTGATTTAATTAGTAATTGGTCAATGACATGGAAATAGGTGATGAATTGAGGCCTAACTTTTCTTTTTATTTTTTTTTTAACTAATGTGAAAGGTTAACTCTATATACGGGTGATGGTTAAGATCAAATTTCAACTGACATATCTATACTCTGGACAAAATTAATCTAAAAAATGTCAGCAATGAGATATCCAAAGCTACCAAACTGACCAAGACAAAAAAGGATATACACTCAACATATACATATACAACTCATGGATATACATTCATGTATACATATGTATACATGAATGCAGGGATATACACATTTGGTTCAAGTTCAAGTATGTTTATTGAGACAAGAGAGAAATACATCTCGAAGGGATAGAGTAACTTAGGCTATTTCTACCCCCCACCCCTCCCACACACATCTGGTAGCTGAGCAAATCCACAAGGGCTGTGACGAGGATTCGAACCTGCGTCCGGGAGCATCCCAGACACTGCCTTAATCGACTGAGCTACGACAGGGTAAAAGGGTTGAAACCGAAGATTAAGGCAGTGTCTGGGATGCTCCCGGATGCAGGTTCGAATCCTCGTCACGGCCTTGTGGATTTGTTCATTTGATGCATCACGTTAGTGTGATCTGGTAGCTGAGGTCTAAGCTGAGGGGTCTGGTAGCTGAGTGGATAGTACCCAGGACTCGTAATTCTATGACCCGGGTTCGATTCCCGGACAAGGCAGAAACAAATGGGCAAAGTTTCTTTAACCCTGAATGCCCATGTTACCTAGCAGTAAACAGGTACCTGGGAATTAGACAGCTGTCACGGAGCTGCTTCCTTGGGGGGGGGGGTTGTATGTAAAAAAAAAAAATATATAAAAAATTAGTTAGTAGTTAGTAACAGTTGAGACAGGCCGGAAGAGCAAAGCTCAACCCCCGCAAGCACAACTAGGTGAATACATCATCGAGAGGTGTATCCCAGTTTTCGGTGTATATACATTAAGGGTTTAGTCCTATGTATTCTGGAGTACTTGCTGGTTGGTCAGTAAGGTATTGCGGTGTTCTTACTAGCCCCTCCTCCTTCCCCCCCATGAGGTTGAGAGAGCTGAAGCACAATGCCTTCGTCAACACACCAGTAAGGGGTCGCGACCAACCGTGGACCCTTCGGCGCCATTGATGAGAAAGCCCATCATCCCCCAAAAGTCTGGTTCTTCCCGGTCCTAATTGAAGGAAACGGGAAGGAAAATATAGGGACGTGTTACGGCCCTCTTGGGTCGCAACTGGGTTCTTTCTCTGATGTTAATAGAGTTTGGGTATCCGACCCCAAGTTAGTAGTGGCTTTCAAGGGGTGTGCTCCGTAACACAAGTAAATTAAAGGGGAAGGGATAAAACTGCATTTAAACTTAAATATATAATTATTCCATCACCAATAAATAAGTATATAAACAGTCACAATCGGGGTTGCTATTACTTCACTTATTTACAATAACTTCTTCGAAGACACGGGATGCTCCACGGTGCTCAACGATGCTTAGCCCTTGATCCTCTTCTCGTGGCCTCTCGACAAATCCTTGGATTCTCCTAGCTAGTCTACCCCGGCCACAGGCCAGCCAAATCACAGTCCCACAGGGTGTACCGTCGTGGAGGCCGTCAACCACAAATCCAGCCTGTAGCTGGCAGGTTCCAATCAGCTACGCTGCGTAGGCCACTCCACGACCGATACTAGGGTTGCGAGCCCTAGGCAGGAGCCTCGTGTGATTCTACAGATCACTCTCCTCACCACAACACCCCAGTGGCTAGTCTTCTCCTCCAGTCAGCCCCAGGTACGACAATCTCTGGTTCTGCCACCTCACAGGCAGGCTAACACATCAGTGTTCATCCGAGGGGGGTGACTCACAGCTTCAGCAGCAAATGCGTGGAGGTTCTACGGCTGCCTTGGGTAGACTGATCCAACGTACATTACAGCAGTCCCAGGTCGACTCTGTAATCAGACACGTCATTAGTACTGATGACACTTTAGGGCACCTCACTCACAGGCTTAGACACAAACGTCCACCTATCCGCTCCATAGATGGCGTTGCTGTCCAAGCGTCACCTCACCAGAGGTCAGCAGCGGCTGTGTTATGAGCTGATCAGGACGGGAAACTAGCCCTTGTGGCCAGTATATCTCGTCCTCACTAGATGGCGTCGTCCATTTGGAGGGGGTTTCGGGAGCTGACCCACAGATGGCGCGGTCGTCACTGCTCCGTGCTCGGACGCTGGGCTCGGGATAGGAAATGTGTGGGGGTTTGGTCGGCCGCTGTAACAAGGTCCACGGTGAATGCCGTCGGCCACCATGCAGCGCCGCAAAGTCCCGATGGTCACTTGCCTGGGGGCCCCCACGGGCATAGGACATGCTCATTGTGGAAGCAGAATGTTGAAATATTTAGGTCTTCTTGCAAGCACATTTATATAATACCTACATCCTGGTGGGGGATTAAATACTACATATTTAAGATATATATTTCCAGGTGAATAACCCTTTCAGCAGAAGTATCATGTAATGTTTTGAGTGGAGCAGAAAAGGGGAAGAGAGCTGGAGAGGAGGAGAAAATAGGAACACTTCCAAAATTAACATCGTGGCTCAACACAGGTACAACGACAGCAACTCATACCATCTTCTTCTTGAGGTTATCTTGAGATGATTTCGGGGCATTTTTTTTTTTTGTCCCCCTGCGGCCCGGTCTTCGACTAGGCCTCCACCCCCAGGAAGCAGCCCGTGACAGCTGACTAACACCCAGATACCTATTTACTGCTAGGTAATAGGGGTATAGGGTGAAAGAAACTCTGCCCATTGTTTCTCGCCGGCGCCCGGGATCGAACCCGGGACCACAGGATCAAAAGTCCAGCGTGCTGTCCGCTCGGCCGACCGGCTCCCTTAGGACCATTCCTTCAGATATAGCATCCACTCCTGCAATGTCAGTCACTAGTACGGTTCCTTCAGATATAACATCCACATCAGCATCCACTCCTGCAATGTCAGCCACTAGTACTGTTCCTTCAGATATAACATCCACATCAGCATCCACTCCTGCAATGTCAGCCACTAGTACTGTTCCTTCAGATATAACATCCACATCAGCATCCACTCCTGCTACCAATCATCCAGTTTCAGCAGACATACCATCATTGCCTGTTGCTGCTACTGCTGGTGACATTTTACAAGAGGAAATACCCTAATCTTTAACAGTAAAGGAGCTTGCAATCCAACAGACAGATCCGGGGATATGGAGCATTAATGATACTAACACAATAGTATAATGATACTGAAGTCGTAGTGGGCCCCTCATCATGTCAGAATCACGATAGAAACCTTTCAAACTCACGCTGAGTTTATAAAACAGCTGGAGTAGAGAATATGAAAGCAAGGTATTTATCAAACAATGTATTCAAATGTTAACTGCGGAATGGCGAGTGTATAAAACGTGAATGGCTAATCTAGTCACCATCCCAAGGTTGTTTGTACTGAGTTGTATGTCGCCTATTGTCCAAGAAAGAATCTCCCTTTGCTACATTGGGGTTCAATGACTAGAAGCACAGCAATGATTTTGTAGAACATGAACATCATGAACATGGAGAAGAACACCGCAAGTGCATTACAACATATTTGATAAGGCATAAAGAAACTGGAGGTGTACATTCTTTATTACTTGAGCACCATCGGTCAGAGCAGGAATATTGGCATGAAGTATCGACACATGTGGCTTCTGTAATTCGCTTTCTTGCCTCTATAGGTTTGCCATTTTGTGGAGAAAATCAGATTATTGGGTCAGCAAAAACTGGCAACTATTTAATTATACAAGAGCTGCTGAATGAATTTGACCCATTCTTGGAATAACATCTCAAAATGTATGGAAATCCTGGAAAAGGGAATCCGTTATATATATGTGAAAATATTTCTGTGGAATTTATTGAATTAATGGGACAACAGGTTTTTTGTACTATTCTTGAAGAAGTAAAAGTGTCAAAGTATTATTCAGTAAATGTAGATTCCATTCCAGACATTTCACACACAGACCAACTGACAGTTACTGTCCGACACATTAAAGGCTGTGAGTCTGTGGAACGTTTCTTGATGTTCATCTCCATCTTTTCTCATGGAGCAATGGATCTAACAGACATCGTCGTGGATTTTCTTAATGAGAACAAAATTCCAGTATCAAACTGCCGTGGTCAGTCCCACGGCAGTTTGTGCCTCAAATATGTCTGGACGATATACTGGATTGCAAGCACGGATTTATCAACTTAATGAAATTGAAATTGAAATAAATTTGAGGTAAAATTCACACAAAGGGATGAGGTAGCTCAAGCTATTCTCACCCCGTTCAGTACAACATGTTAATACATATATATAGACTCACATGACAAACAATAAACATATTACCGAACATTCCGAGAGATAAACATATACATTTCTTCCTTTACACAAGTAGTATGGTATCAGCTTAATGAGTCTTGCCATCTATGTCCCCTGTGCTGGACACAGCCTGAACTTGGTGGGAGTAAAAGCAGCAGTGTTGTCTACAGACTGTCAAATTCTTTGTCTTTGTTCAGCATCTGTATTAATTTTTTTGTTGGCTCTACTCATCGCTGGAATGTATTGACATCTTTAGGAAAATATTGTGTTGTCAAGCGTTTGTTTGACACAGTATGGTCAGCACTTTTTAATGCTGTTCATGGTCTGTATGGGGGAGTTTCGAAAAAATAAAACGCGCACTGGATTCTCTTATCAGCTGACGATGAACAGCAAGTGAATACAAGGCGAGAGGCAGAAGAATTGAGCAAAAAACAATGGAAAACCTAGAAACAATCTTTCTCGCAATTCTTTGGAATGACATACTAGAAAGAATGAACAAAACAAACAAGGTCCTGCAATCAAAGGCTGTGAACATCCTTGTTGCCACGAATCTTCTAGAGTCTATGAATACCTATCTTCAGGAAACTAGAGAAAATTTAGTGAATATAAATTCAAAGCCAAGAGTGTGTACAGATACAGTGATGGGAAAAAACGGGAACGAAAACGAAGTGTGCGTGTCAGTAGATATGATGGGTCAGCAGAAGAGATACTTTCATTAAAACCGAAAAATTCAAGGTGGAAACTTTCCTCCCTATTCTGGACACTCTAATCTTTGAACCGACAAAACGTGCAAAGGCCTATTCACAGACTTGAAATCTGTTTTCTTTCTTCAGTGAATTGAATACCATTGCTTCTCACGCACTGAAGGAAAAAAGTGTGAACATCTGGCTAATATGTATCACAAAGTCCTGAATTATGATGACCTATTAAATGAATGTGAGCATCTCTACACTACATGGCTCTTGATGAACATTGTATGACTCTCTTTGCACTGGACAGTACAATAATTTCCGACAATTAAAATCTGTATTCCTGAATGTTGACATTGCACACAGAGTGTTCATGTGTATGATGGTGACTAACTGTACAGGAGAACATTCTTTTTCAAGACTGAAACTAGTAAAAAATCTGCTTCGTAGCACAATGAGGCAGCATCGTGTGAACTGACTGTAACAAACTAGGCTGTTGTAAGAATTATCCAGAAGGTTCCAGAAGTCGTGTAAGGACCTGACCTCACATCGCACATTCCTCTGGGAATTAGCAGGTCTGAGTCACAAATGGCGGGCATCTTTGTTCATAGTTTTGTATAATGAACCATCCTATAGTATTCAGTAATTTAGAGAAATTACCCTTTATTCATTTTGTATTAAAATTGTATTGTATAATAGTACTGGGTACAATATCAAGAGTATTATAATTATTGAGTTTAAGTCACCATCAGTGACGTCACGAATCAGATCTAACTTGTAAGGCGGAGTGACCGGCGGTCATAGGTCATCAGGGTTGACATGTCTACTATTTCTCAAAGTTCAATTAACCATTTTGGGGAACGGGAACAGCTCTGCCGTTAGATGCTTGTGTAATTTAATTTCAGTAAAATAATTCAACCAGTCTGGATCAATTAAGTACAACAGAGGTTAATTGTTATAACTTAAACCTTGCTAGTAACTTGGTGAAACTTTGACTAGGCGGAAGGTTACAATGCTCTAGTCTGGGCTAGGCCAGACGAGGACAGATCAGTGTGGACTCCAGAGCAACTGGGAGAGGTCAACCATCTTACCTCTCCCCAAGACCAGCCCAACATCTTTAGCTGGTAAAACATAGAGGTATAGTTGCTATTGTTCTGTATAGGAATAGTCTCATTGCCATTCAGGTCAAGTAGGGAGTGTTAAAGTGACAGGGAGTGAACATATTTAGATTTTGTTTTAGTTTTCTTTTAATAAATTAATTAGTTAATAAATTGCATTTTTATTATTTCCATGTGTTATGTGAACTTGTCCTGGTCACGTGGTCCACACGAGGAAGAGTTGGATTGGGCGCCGATTCTAACATCGAATCGGAATTCATCATTACTGTGTAATTTATTCCACACTCAAGGTCATCGGTTATAGTGGGGATCCAGCCCCAAGGTTGATTAATTAGCGTGATCGATCCAGACCTCGATCATTGCTCGGTGTTACTGGTCTGGTGGTGGCGGCGGAGGCGACTCTAGGGTTTTGCTCGAAGCCTAGGTCACGTCATACTGGGTGTAGAATCCTAAGTCGGTCAATCGTCTTAGGACCACGTGGCGTGGAGTTGGCTTTGGTAAAAGTTTTGGAGTCCCTTGTAGAGAATAAAAAGTAAGAATACGGGTAGGGGGGGGAAAGAAAGAAGGAAAGATTAAGTAGGTAGAGAAACACCCTACCCGTGTTACAATGGTGCACAGCGGTGGTTTCAACAATTTTGTTTGAAATTGTTGAAAGGCTCACGCGTCTAGCCATTCGAACACGTGCGTGGATGCTAGGAGACAGCCGCGGGCCAGGATTAGTCGTGCGCCTCACAACAGTGCGTTTGAGTGGGGATTGGCGAATCTTGGGTCATGCGGGCTGATATGATTAAGGTTTAGTTAGTAAGATTAGGCTGTTAAGATTTATTGAAAAGGAGACCGCTCCGAGTTGATTGGACTGGATACCATACTTGACCCTTTGCAATTAATTCAGAGGTGTTGGGGGCCGCCATACTCTCAACAGCAGTTCCTTGTGGGCTGTCTGAGCGGATATATCTGTGGGATTACGTTGAGGAATGCTCGATAAAGGTGCACTCATTCCAGTTGTCAATCTTTCACATAAGACTTTTCGCTTCAGGGCAGGTGATAGGGTATCTCAGGGAACCATGGTGGAGGACACAGAAATCTTTCACCATGAGTCAGCTGAGACGCCAGCCGTCACTGCACAATGTAGTGCACTGAATATGTTGAACACTAAAACACCATCCAAAGTACAATACGAGTCGAGAAATGTTGCACAGAATGTAGAGGAAGTGGAAAAATTAATTTCAGCACTTGATTTGCAACATGTTGCACAGGCGGATAGGAAGGCACTGAGAGGAGTTTTACGAAAATTCCCGAAATTGTTTGCGACAGAGGATGACCAGATTGGTCTCCTTGATAAGATCGAGCACACCATTCCAACTGGTGACCATTTGCCTGTGTACACAAGACAGTGGAGGTTGCCGGAACAGGCAAAGAACATTATCAGGGAGGAGTGCCAGAAAATGTTGAGACAGGGCGTGATAGAGCCTAGTACGTCACCGTGGCTCTCTCCTGTTGTGCTAGTTCGGAAACCGGACGGTAGTTATCGTTTCTGTGTTGACTACCGGAAGGTGAACGAACTAACTAAGGGTGATGTGTATCCGTTGCCCCGAATACAGGAGATAATAGATCAATTTGGTGCTGCTAAGTATTTCTCAACTCTTGACGCAAAATCGGCGTATTGGGCGATTCCGGTGGCAGAACAAGATAGGGAAAAAACAGCATTCTCGGATGGTAGGCACACTTATCAATTCCGTAGGATGCCGTTTGGTTTAAAGACAGCGCCTTCGTCGTTTCAGAGGGCCATCAACTTTATCCTTAGTCCGGTACTGGGTAGGCATTCTTTAGCGTACCTGGATGATGTTGTGATATATTCCAGGACGTTTGAGGAACACCTACAGGACTTGACTGAGACTTTGAAGTTGTTAGATCAGGCAGGTTTCAGGCTGAATGTTCAGAAGTGCACCCTGGCGGCTCAGAAATTCAAATTTCTGGGGTTCCAGGTGTGCCCAGACGGTATCCGACCTGACCCAGATTCTTGCCGCGCCATTGCTGACATGCCTACTCCAAGGACAGCAAAGGACGTGCGTAGGTTTTTTGGGGCGGCCGGATATTTTCGTCGTCATATTGAAGGTTTCGCTGGCATTTCAGCACCCCTGACTGATCTGACAAAGAAAAATGCGAAGTTTGTGTGGAAATCTGAACATGACGAGGCCTATCGCAAACTGAAAGACCAACTAATCACGACACCGGTATTGGCTATTCCTGATTTTGAGAAAGAGTGGGAAGTGCACACTGACGCCAGCGGTATTGCTATTGGCGGGTGCTTAATTCAGCGAGATGCGGATAATTTACCCCATCCAGTAGCTTATTTCAGTAGGAAGGTCAAAGGACCTGAAGTTCGTTATTCAGCTACGGATCGGGAGGCACTGGCAGTAGTAGAATCAGTTAGGTATTTCGAGCCTTACCTATTTCAGCGGCATTTTGTAATCTACACAGACCATCGAGCGTTAACACACATATTTAAGAAGCGAACAAAATGCCCACGAATGTCACGCTGGTCTCACGAACTTTCGGCCCACTCATTCCAGATCTTGTACAAGCCTGGTCCAGCACATGTTGTGCCAGACACGCTAAGTAGAAATATAGCGGCAATGCAGATTAATGAAAATATTGAAACCATTCCATCAGATAAAATGAGAGAATACCAGATGAGCGAGTCTAGATGGAAAGAGATTATTGAGTATTTAGAGGGAGGAAAATACCCGAAGAAGAAAAAGAAGTTACCTATTCATGATTTTGAAATGAAACAGGGCGTCCTGTATTATGTTAATAGCCAGAATGATAGGGCAGTATTTCAGTTAGTTATTCCGGACGCGTTGCGGTCATCAGCGTTAAAGCTTACGCATGCTTCAAAAATTGCAGGGCATCCGGGGATCTTTAAAACGCACTTAAAAGCAAAGTCTCTATTTTATTTTCCAGGATTACTTTCTGAGGTAATCAATTTCGTGAAGTCGTGCCCTCGTTGCCAGAGAAGGAAAGGTACCCTTAAGGTACAAGCCCCACTTCAGGAATTCCCTGAAATTCGTGAACCGTTAGATCGTGTGGGGGCCGATTTGATTGATTTACACCGCAGTCAATCAGGAAATAGATATGTGTTGGTACTAGTTGACCATTTGTCTAGGTACACTACACTAGTTGCATTACCTCAGAAGGATTCTCGTACGGTTGCAGATGCGTTCTTGCGTAGGTTCGTTACTGTATTCGGACCTCCTAAAGTTTTAGTCTCTGGCCGGGGTCAAGAATTCAATGGGAATATATTTAGAGAAGTTTGTAAGATTTTAGAGACAACTTCGGCTTTTACAACAGCCTACCACCCACAAGCAAACGGAATGACGGAACGGACTAATCGTTCAGTCAAGGATATGCTTGCAATCCTTGCTGAACATGATGCAAACACCTGGGATGAACACCTACCCTATGTTCAGTTCGCCTTGAATACTGCCATCCACCAATCAATTAACACCCAACCACTTCATTTGTTTACTGGTAATTCATGCAATTTCCCCTCAGGTCTGCTTAACAGACATAATGTTGCATACGGGGAGGACTATCCTTCAGAGGTCCTTGGAAAAATGAGAAATGCATGGAATATTGCAGCTGAAGCGTCCAAGAAGGCACGGACTCGGTATGCTCATTTTTATGACAAGAAAGTGCGCCCTCTTGAGTTGACGGAAGGAAGCCTCGTACTGAGAGTGAATGAGGCTGCGCCCGCCAATCAGAGCAGGAAACTAGCTCCGAGGTGGCGAGGACCATATAGAGTAATTAAAAGGGCGGGGCCGGTTAATCTTGTTATAAAAGGAGTGTTCGAGGACCAGGTGGAAAGGACAATTCATGTAAATAAATTGAAACATTATCATGCTAGAGAGGAATTTGAACTGCCTTCAGCGGGTCTAGTTCCTGACTCAGCAGTGCTGACTCATGGCTTCACCGACGAGTCAGAGGATGAGGATGACCCTCTGTCATCACTCATCAGTAGTCAGGTGCAGTCTCGCCACCCTATGGTGACGAGATCTCGCGCTATACAGTAAAGTAACTTCCATAGTTAGTATAATTTAGTATTGATTAGATTTTCCTGTAAAGGCAATGAGGTGAACTATCTCTATACTTAACTCAGGTAGCAGCTTTTACCGTGCTCTGGGGTTCCACCTCCACCAAACCCAGAGTATATCTATGCTTCCGCTGTGTTGTGTCTGTCTGTTCCCAGGTCTGATTGGTACACCGACCCAGTTGTTCCAGCCACACGTGAACCCTTGTCTGTAAAGACCGAGGGGGGAGGCACGTTACACAAAGCCCTCCCCCCACCAGACCCAGTAACCCATACATCAGTTACTTTGGGGATGAGTGACTGTCCAAGAGTCACCCGGCCGACGCCTCACGTCACTAACGAGGTTGTCAGGGCCAGCGAGCTGTCCACATTATAGCAGTCACCAGAGGTGCCATACAACGCCGGGGTAGCTGTCTCGAGATCACCACTACCCACCTGCTGCGTCATCAAGACTGCAGCCATTCCAGCAGTGTTGGAGGAGAGGTCAAGAAATAGAAAGCATGTAGCAGTACTCAAGAATTTCGCCGGAAGATTAATGATTACGTCATCTGAAGTAACAAGAAAGCGGAAGTAAGGCGGTCACAGGTGGAAGGCACGGTTTCCCTACAGAGTACCGGGACTCGCCAATAGAAGGTCGCAAAATTGTCTCCTTTGGCCTAAAGTCGGCGGTACGAGGGTATACACAGTTGGTGTTTACGGCCTAGTAACCTGGTGACATCAAGAAACGCCGGAGATGACGTGAGCAATGATGGAAGACGAGATTCACCTGTTCTGCAAACAAGCAACCCGCCTCTACGACCTTCTGACACCACTCCTGCTAAGAGACACTGTTGGTACATCCAGTCCTGCTCTGCTGTGGTCATCTGCGACGTCAAGTTTAACATCAAGACTACCGTGTGAACTGTGATTGATACGAAGGCGTGTGAACTGTCGAGAGCAAGATTAATGGCCGAAGTAACAGTATTCTACAGCTGTCACTTGGCACTCAGCTCTACTACACTCTGTCGTCATTCAGGAGTACCGGATGGGAGTACAAGAGGACCAGGTATTGATGTCTACACATGGGGAGAAGCAAGATCGACATCGTCATCGTCAGCGACTACATTCAGTATCCAGCAGCATCGATTTTTTTTTTCTCGATTACTCAATATGAACAATTGATACAAACAACAAAGTTGGCTCTGAACATCTGTGTAAAGAACATCTGGACACTTTTGTTTAAATGTTGAAAAACAGATTTAGAATCAATACTTTATAAATGTTGAAAAACAGATTTAAAATAATTCTGGTATAATATATGAATTTTACTCTATAAATTGGTCAGTAATCAAAATCGAAGCCCCTGTGTAATTGTCTCAGCCCAGAACAAACGGTTATGGAAAATTATGTTGTGCTATTTTTTGCAGAATGTTTGAACACAGGAGAGGCGGACCAATATAAACATTGACACTTCTAGTGAGTGAGAACACTTGGCTGTACAGTCAGCTGAAACCTGTGATATAGTATAGGAATTTTTTTTTTTAGATACATGTAATAAACGTTAGGTGTGTTCCTTAACATGTCAAGGTTGACATTGATTGGGGAGTGGTTAGTACACGGATGTGAGCTTGATAGTTCAGTAGTACGCTCCCGGATGACTGAAAGTTCAGTCTGAAGATATAACTTTAATGTTTGTTTGAGCACGGTGTGGCCGGCTCTAGAGGACACATGGACTTTTCTAGTGAAGAGCCAAGAGAGTTTAATAGCTAGACTTTGATGGTAGAGTAGGGACATGTTATTTAGCTATGTCAGTAAGGATAGGATGTATGTTTCCTGATGTTAGAGGATTGCTGTCAGTTGACAACTGAGAAATTTATGAAATGTGAACATATTTATTATGATGTTGGACTATTATTTGTCAAATTTTATTAGTTAGGTTAGCTTTTGTTTGTGGCATGAGTTGAATTGTGGGTTTGGATACTAAACCTCGTGATTTTTAACAAATTAACAAGGTTTACTAAGTGCTTGTGTGGGGGGGGGGGGTTGTAACAAACTAGGCTGTTGTAAGAATTATCCAGAAGGTTCCAAAAGTCGTGTAAGGACCTGACCTCACATCGCACATTCCTCTGGGAATTAGCAGGTCTGAGTCACAAATGGCGGGCATATTTGTTCATAGTTTTGTATAATGAACCATCCTATAGTATTCAGTAATTTAGAGAAATTAGCCTTTATTCATTTTGTATTAAAATTGTATTGTATAATAGTACTGGGTACAATATCAAGAGTATTCTAATTATTGAGTTTAAGTCACCATCAGTGACGTCACGAATCAGATCTAACTTGTAAGGCGGAGTGACCGGCGGTCATAGGTCATCAGGGTTGACATGTCTACTATTTCTCAAAGTTCAATTAACCATTTTGGGGAACGGGAACAGCTCTGCCGTTAGATGCTTGTGTAATTTAATTTCAGTAAAATAATTCAACCAGTCTGGATCAATTAAGTACAACAGAGGTTAATTGTTATAACTTAAACCTTGCTAGTAACTTGGTGAAACTTTGACTAGGCGGAAGGTTACAATGCTCTAGTCTGGGCTAGGCCAGACGAGGACAGATCAGTGTGGACTCCAGAGCAACTGGGAGAGGTCAACCATCTTACCTCTCCCCAAGACCAGCCCAACACCTTTAGCTGGTAAAACATAGAGGTATAGTTGCTATTGTTATGTATAGGAATAGTCTCATTGCCATTCAGGTCAAGTAGGGAGTGTTAAAGTGACAGGGAGTGAACATATTTAGATTTTGTTTTAGTTTTCTTTTAATAAATTAATTAGTTAATAAATTGCATTTTTATTATTTCCATGTGTTATGTGAACTTGTCCTGGTCACGTGGTCCACACGAGGCAGAGTTGGATTGGGCGCCGATTCTAACATCGAATCGGAATTCATCATTACCGTGTAATTTATTCCACACTCAAGGTCATCGGTTATAGTGGGGATCCAGCCCCAAGGTTGATTAATTAGCGTGATCGATCCAGACCTCGATCATTGCTCGGTGATACTGGTCTGGTGGTGGCGGCGGAGGCGACTCTAGGGTTTTGCTCGAAGCCTAGGTCACGTCATACTGGGTGTAGAATCCTAAGTCGGTCAATCGTCTTAGGACCACGTGGCGTGGAGTTGGCTTTGGTAAAAGTTTTGGAGTCCCTTGTAGAGAATAAAAAGTAAGAATACGGGTAGGGGGGGAAAAGAAAGAAGGAAAGATTAAGTAGGTAGAGAAACACCCTACCCGTGTTACATGACTTTCACTCGTGTGCATGGAAAATGGCATCCTGAAGACTATGGACTTCAAGCCATAATAAAGCAAATCTCTGATAAGAAAGATCGCAAATGCTTGTTATAATACGAATTTCGAAATAATTTCATACTGTGCCATCTAAACAGAATCGACGTAGGCTGCTGCGGTACGAGGACAGTCAGTCTACCCAGGGCAGCCAATAGCTAACTGAACGGAAAGGAAGGGAACTATCAGGGGGAAAGCGCCAAGTCATTACGACTATATAGCACTTGGAACGGGTCAGGATAAGGATTTGGAATGGGATGGTGGGGGGGGGGAGGAATATTGCCCAACCACTCGGACGGTCGGGGATTGAACGCCGACCTGCATTGAGCGAGACCGTCGCTCTACCGTCCAAGCCCAAGTGATTGGGCAGTATTATTGTGTTTTTCAGTCTTGTAAATTGGTCAAAATTTTAATCATGTTGATTAGTTCCTGCTCAACAGCATGTTTTTAATGTTTCAACATCAGTATTGACCAGACCACACACTAGAAGGTGAAGGGACGACGACGTTTCGGTCCATCCTGGACCATTGTCAAGTCGATTGTGAATGGTCCAGGACGGACCATTCACATAATCCGACATTCTATTAAATGTTTTGCAACTTGAGGGACCAAAAATTACAGATGGTTCGTATATTTTCCCGCCAATTTATCGGCCGTGTTACACCTCTTCATAAAATATGGCCCCTCCGACCTTCCCAACAAAGTAGTGCGCCATGTCAGATATTTCCATTTAAGATGTATTGATTTACCGCGAAATTTGAATTATTTATCCGTTAAAAACCTTGCGTCGAGAAAACACTTCATACTCGTACATCATTTATTACGAGTACCCAGTCTTTTTGAATGCCTCATTACGTATTTTTTTTTTTAATATTACGAAGTTTATTTATATTTTACCTATTTCCATTTTATTTAGTTATTTCTACAAGCATTTCTCGCCAATAAGAGTTTGCCAAAAACATTTTTTCTTTAATTAATTATATGTTTTTTGTTTGTTTCTATAACTGTTATACTTTACTTAAAACTTATAATACTGGAAACAGGAAATAAAGTTCAGGTCAGGGATAGTTAGAGTTGAACAAACGTCAATGTGATAAACATGGCCCAAACTTGATCGCATGTTGACGTCACGTTAATCCTATGACATCAGGTTGAGTCTGTGTTGATATCACGTTGATCCTGTGTTGATGTCACGTTGATCCTGTGACATCAGGTTGATTCTGGGTTCATATCACGTTGATCCTGTGTTGATGTCACGTTAATCATGTGACATCAGGTTGATTCTGTGTTGATATCACGTTGATCCTGTGTTGATGTCACATTGATCTTGTATTGATATCACATTGATCCTGTGTTGATGTCACGTTGATCCTGTGTTGATGTCACATTGATCCTGTGTTGACGTCACGTTGATCCTGTATTGACGTCACGTTAATCATGTGTTGACGTCACATTGATCCTGTGTTGACATCACATTGATCCTGTGTTGATGTCACGTTGATCCTGTGTTGAAGTCACGTTAATCCTGTGTTGTGTTATGATCTCAGCCTACAGGAGAAACGAGTCTCCCCCTTGAGAGTTATTCAGCAAGCCTGACCTAACCTGAAGGTCTAGGAAATATGGAGGTGATAACACATATATAAAATAGTTGGTTGGATTTAAATAACAATTTGAGATTATGGGCAGTGAAGAAGAAAACAGATAAATGACTGGTTAGGAGATGTGGATATTTTGCTGGTGGCGTGAGGCTCGCTTCTGGAGGGCTTTGACCTCACTTGAGGCCAGACATCGCAGGGGGAAAGCCGCGCTCCGTTGAGCTCCCGTCAGAAAGGGACCCCTAGTGACCCCCTTAAGCACGATTTAAGCCAGTTCATAGTGATTGCTTGTAGTTGGTCGTGTGCCCAGCGACAGTAGCAATGTTTATTGATGAGTTAGAAATGTTTTGGTAAGGTAGGAAGCCTAAATAAGAGGGCGGAGATGAGAGAGACAGCTGGAGGGACGAGCGGCGTGTCTTCTCCCTTCAACCGCTTGGAGCCAACTGACTGATGGGCGGCGGAGGAGAGTGTGGAGGCCCGCCGGGCGAGGTGGAGCATGGACTCGCCCAACGGGGGAGTCCACTCTCACAGTATGTAGAGGACAGATAGAGGTTTGAGGCAAACATATTGTGTGATTATTTTTGTTTATGTGTTAAAGGGGAAACATTTTTATTGGAGTGTCGATGGGTTGCAGGTTTGTCTTTGGGGAAGAAGTTGCTGAGAACTTCGAAGCCAGCACAGATGAAGTAATTGATGAGACTCCAAGGTAGTGGAGGAGAGGACCTCGAGCTGTGAGGAGAAGCAGTGAAGAGGAGTGTCACGTGCTTCTGTAGAGGTGGTGAAGCACCATAGTTGCTCGAGGGAACTTCATGGTGTAGCAGCCAGGAGAGCTGTGGAGGAACCTAGCAGAAGGGTGAAGCACCGTAGTTGCTCAAGGAAACTTCATGGTAGCAGCCTGGAGGAGCTGCAGAGGATCCTGGTAGTTAAGCCCGGAAGAACCTGAAGATATCAGGGTAGTGAACTTCCAGATGTGGAAGGGAAGTTCTAAATGATCACTTGTAGGGAGTTGATAGAGTGTTTGTCTTTAGCGTGTAAGACGCAGTGAAAGGCGAGTGATAGTTTGCCGTTTTTGTACCAGGGTGTTTGTACTGAAGTATAGAGTTACAGTCGTACGCTGGATTACCTACAGATGTATGTGTTCTAGGACTGATAGAGTGATCGATTGATCATTGTTGTGTATCAAGGAACATTTATGCTGATATATATATATGTTATTGCATTCAATGCTGATTTTCCTTGTAAATGTTACAGATATATGCTCTTGCTGGTAGTGCAACATTGTAGTATAAGACTTGATCTACTTGAAGAGGTAGATAGTATCAGGTGGGGAATCAGAAGATAGGATACCACTTGATAAGCTGATGATAGAGTTCTGATGGTGTTGGAATGCAACCTGATTGTAATAGTATAGAGTATAGGATTCATTATTATTATAAGTGTGTATGTATTGTGTATGTGCTTTGTCCAGTAAATGTATTCCAATTTGCTGGTGTTTGCCCTTGTCCTAGTGAGGCTTCCCAGGAAGTAGTAAAGAAGGAGAGAGAGAGAAAGAGCCAAGAACCACTGCAATGGACAGGGTAGGACGGAAAACCAATAAGTCAAAGGGGATTGAGGAGATCATATCACCTAAGGAGAGAGTGGGGAGTCACAGCGGCTCGTGTGGGTGTGTGCACGTGACAACGAGGCTGAGTGTTGGAGCCGCATCCCCTAAACGTGTGACGTTGAACCCCTCTCCAAGAGCCAGAAGCGCCTAGTGTGATCTCCTAGTGAAGTAAAAGCACTCTGCCGTGTTGTGGGTTGGGTTGTCCGTAAAGGAGGAACACGACGACAACATCACCAACCCACACTATAATAAATTGGGGGCCTGTGTCCGGGAGAGTGAACTGACACACCCACACCCTGTCCAAGAGTTGATTTGTACACCCTAGCTGAAATAAACTGTGTGACCGCAGGTGCATATTCTCTCTCTTGGGAAGACTCACAGGACAAGATGGATAAGGTGCAAGCGTTTGTGGAGTCAGGCAAGCCTGAGGACTTGGAAGGTTGCACGAGGGATCAATTAAAACAAATAGCAGAAAAATGTGGCATTAGGTTGAAAGCATCTAAAGTAGCTGGGATGAAGGATGAGATCCTGAGGCAGTTGAGAGCCAAAAGTGAAGCGGCAGAGCAAGGAGCCAAAAAAGGAGCTGAAAGTGGAAAGGAGGATGATAGGCAAGATGAAGTGAGATCCCAGGGATCGAGTAGGAGCAGCAAGAGTAGCCGCTGTAGCAGGAGTAGCCGAAATAGGAGCTTGGAGAGATTCCAGTTAGAGCTCCAGATGCAGCATGAGGACAAGGAGAGACAGTTCCAGCTGGAAAAGATGAAATTAGAACTCCAGATGAAAAATGAAGCCGAGAAGGAAAAAGAGAAAACCAAACTGGAAGTAGAAAAAGAGAAAACCAGAGTAAGAGAATTGCAGTTGGAACAAGAGAAGGAAAAAGAGAAAGCAAGACTAGAGGCCGAAAAAGAAAAAGAGAGAACAAAACAAATGCAGATAGAAGCGAATAGAACCTTGGCTGAGCAAAGGATTGAACATGGGTTGCCAGAGAGCACCACCCAGGTATCACACTCACCAGATGTTAGGGTAAGGGAGAAGGACATTCCCTTGTTTATTCCCGAAGAGGCAGAGAGCTTGTTCGAGCACTTTGAAAAGGTAGCCAGCATCAAGGAGTGGCCACAGGAGGAATGGGCCCAGCAGGTCCAGTTAAGATTGACCGGTGCAGCCAGGGAGGCATACACCCAATTGTCACTGGAAGAGTGCCAGGATTATGCCACAGTAAAGAGCAGCATATTGCGCTCGTTTCAGTTAACCCCAGAAGCTTATAGAAAGAGCTTCAGAGAGATGGTGAAGGTTGGAGTGTGTACTTTTGCTGAAACAGCAAGGGATCTGGAAAGACGATTCCAGAAGTGGATTGAGGCTGCTGGAGTCGGATCTTACGCTGACCTGAAGCAACTGATGGTCATGGAGAAGTTCTTGGAGATGATGCATCCCGAAACAAAGTCCAAGATCCAAGAAGCAGGGATAAAGGATGTGAAGGATGCCGCAGATAGGGCGGATATTACAGAAGCATACAAGAGCTTGAGGGAGAACAGAGTGAGAAGCGAGGCGAGTCGCAGCAATGGCAGATCCAGTGGAGTCTGGGGAGGAAGAAATTATGAAAGACCCAGAGGAGTCTGGGGTGAGAAGAATTTTGATAATTGGGCAGATAAAAGTAAGTACCCTAAAACTCAGAAGAGTAGGTCGCGCACTTCGTCTGAAAGTGAAGATGGAGGAGCTAAACGAGAATCTAATCGTTATCCAGGAAATCAAGAGTCCAGTAAAGCCCCACAGAGTGCAAGTAGTGTACCTGGCTCGAGGAACTCTCATGTGAGTGGACAAAGTCAAAGCCGCTCTGGTACATATAGGAGAGACTTTTCTCAGATGAGATGTTACCAATGTAACAGGTTGGGTCACGTGATGCGAGATTGTAGGCAGGGCAAGAGAGTTGTGACCCTGGCCATGTGTGACCCCCGAAGTAAATATACTAATGTGTTCCAAGACAAACCACAGAGAGCGAACCTGGTGAACGAGAGGTATAGGCCATTCATGAGTAAAGGTTGGATCAGTATAGGAGGCCAACCTGAGGTAGAAGTTGGTATCTTAAGAGATACCGGAGCTAATCAGAGCTTGATTGCGAGAAGCCTGATTGGGAATGATCGACGATTAGCTGGCAGTGTGAAGATGAAAGTATATGGGTTATTGTCTGAGAGTGACATGCCCGTATATGCTGTCCAGCTAAGGTCGGAATATGTGTCGGCAGAGGTGATGTTGGGAGTATGCCCCAACATACCTGTTCCAGGAGTCCAAGTGATCCTGGGGAATGACTTGTGTGGGACAAAGGTGTTGCCAGGAGTCATAGCGGAGACTGTGCCAGAGGAGTGCCCAGAAGGCCACGGCACGTGTGGGACACCTGAGAGTGTGAACCTGACTGACATCCGAGGAGATGAGTCAGGAGACCGCCAAGCCATTGAGTACCCTGTCTCGGTAGTAATGAAGGCAGAGGTGGCCGACGAGGAAGACACTGGAGAAGGTGAGACAGTGTCGACTCAGCCGGTGGAAGATATCGACGTAGATATAGCGTGGCTGTTTGATGAAGGTCCAGCCCAGGAAAATGAAGTCTCGGTGAGGTAAAAAGTGAAGATGGTCCAGCCGAAGAAGAATCATGTGAAGAGAGCGAACCTGAATAGAGCCCAGACCGCTGAAATTAAGAGTCGGAAGGCGAATGCAACTGTGCTGAATAGGAATGAGGAAGGATGTGGACAGACTGAGGACGGGAGTAGAGCGTCAAGTTGTCCACGAGCACAGAGGCATTTGGATAGTAGAGTTAAGTTGTGGGAGATGTCAAGAGTTGGCATGTTTCACAGAAAACGTGGAGGAGAGATAATGAAGAAGAGTGATAGCCGAGAAAATGAAAGGAGAAGAGACAGTATGTGTGAAGAGATGCTCACGAGCACTCTAGGAGAGGTAAAGCGACATGTACAGTCGAGTGCTGTTGGATGTAGTACAGTGCTCAAAGAAACTTGTAGGGAAGGAAGAAGAGTTGAAGGAGAAGAAATGGAGTTGTATAAAGGTGAGAGGTGTGAGAAGAGGATGATGATACAAGCATGGAAGAATAGAAGAAAGCCGAGGACTCGATGGAAGTCAAACACGATGAGGTCTCGGATAAATGAGGAGACGAAAGGGAGGATCGTCAGTGAAGACGAGGGAGTGAAGTACGATGACAAGAGACGAAAGTATAATGGCAGTAGATGGAAGTGTGAAGACGACAGAGGAGGTACAGACAGTAGACGTCTGACTCTGGACGTGAAGAGAAGAAGACGAGGTAACGGAGGGTGGAAACAATAAGTAGAGTGGACCGATGGAGTGCAGGCGTCCTGGGAGGACAGCCTAGCCAAGAGGTGCCAGAGGAGCCAAATAGTTTGTGAGAGTATCATATTTCTGGTGAGTTGTGAGCCGGATATTGCAAGGTGCAACGAACTAATTGTAGACTCCTAAGGGAGTATATTGGTTGAAGAACGAGACAGTGTGGTGGCGGATGTATTATCCCGAGCTTTGCCACTGGAATAACTCTCAAAAATAAGGGGAGGGGAGTGTTATGATCTCAGCCTACAGGAGAAACGAGTCTCCCCCTTGAGAGTTATTCAGCAAGCCTGACCTAACCTGAAGGTCTAGGAAATATGGAGGTGATAACACATATATAAAATAGTTGGTTGGATTTAAATAACAATTTGAGATTATGGGCAGTGAAGAAGAAAACAGATAAATGACTGGTTAGGAGATGTGGATATTTTGCTGGTGGCCTGAGGCTCGCTTCTGGAGGGCTTTGACCTCACTTGAGGCCAGACATCGCAGGGGGAAAGCCGCGCTCCGTTGAGCTCCCATCAGAAAGGGACCCCTAGTGATATATCTCCAAGAGAAGAGAAGGGTGCAGACGTGCCAGCTGTGGAATCGAGCTGAGAACGTTGTGGTTTCAAGTCCTGGACGGCGAGGAGAGTATTAAGCCGCCCAGAGACATTATTGTGGGCTGTGTGGAACGCCCTGACCAGGCTCCGTCAGAGGGAGGAGCGCCCTCGACGAGACAGTCTGTGGTAAGCATGATTTAAGCCAGTTCATAGTGATTGCTTGTAGTTGGTCGTGTGCCCAGCGACAGTAGCAATGTTTATTGATGAGTTAGAAATGTTTTGGTAAGGCAGGAAGCCTAAATAAGAGAACGGGGATCAGAGAGACAGCTGGAGGGACGAGCGGCGCGTCCTCTCCCTTCGACCGCTTGGAGCCAACTGACTGAGGGGCGGCTGAAGAGAGTGTGGAGGCCCGCCTGGCGAAGTGGAGCATGGACCCGCCCAACGGGGGAGTCCACTCTCACAGTATGTAGAGGACAGATAGAGGTTTGAGGCAAACATATTGTGTAATTATTTTTGTTTATGTGTTAAAGGGGAAACATTTTTATTGGAGTGTCGATGGGTTGCAGGTTTGTCTTTGGGGAAGAAGTTGCTGAGAACTTCGAAGCCAGCACAGATGAAGTAATTGATGAGACTCCAAGGTAGTGGAGGAGAGGACCTCGAGCTGTGAGGAGAAGCAGTGAAGAGGAGTGTCACATGCTTCTGTAGAGGTGGCGAAGCACCATAGTTGCTCGAGGGAACACCATGGTGTAGCAGCCAGGAGAGCTGTGGAGGAACCTAGCAGAAGGGTGAAGCACCATAGTTGCTCAAGGAAACTTCATGGTAGCAGCCTGGAGGAGCTGCAGAGGATCCTGGTAGTTAAGCCAGGAAGAACCTGAAGATATCAGGGTAGTGAACTTCCAGATGTGGAAGGGAAGTTCTAAATGATCACTTGTAGGGAGTTGATAGAGTGTTTGTCTTTAGCGTGTAAGACGCAGTGAAAGGCGAGTGATAGTTTGCCGTTTTTGTACCAGGGTGTTTGTACTGAAGTATAGAGTTACAGTCGTACGCTGGATTACCTACAGATGTATATGTTCTAGGACTGATAGAGTGATCGATTGATCATTGTTGTGTATCAAGGAACATCTATATTGATATATATATATATATATATATATATATATATATATATATATATATATATATATATATATATATATATATATATATATATATATATATATATATAACTGAAAACTCACACCCCAGAAGTGACTCGAACCACCTCATATGAGGTGAGGCTATCACCTCATTTTGTCCGGTCGTGATGGTCAAGTGGATTAAGGCGTCTTGTACATACCAGTTGCGTTGCTCCTGGGAGTATGGGTTCGAGTCACTTCTGGGGTGTGAGTTTTCAGTTGCATATTGTCCTGGGGACCATTCAGGCTTGTTCGCATATATATATATATATATATATATATATATATATATATATATATATATATATATATATATATATATATATATATATATGTATATATATATATATATATATATATATGTCGTACCTAATAGCCAGAACGCACTTCTCAGCTTACTATGCAAGGCCCGATTTGCCTAATAAGCCAAGTTTTCATGAATTAATGTTTTTTCGGCAACCTAACCTACCTAACCTAACCTAACTTTTTCGGCTACCTAACCTAACCTAACCTATAAAGATAGGTTAGGTTAGGTTAGGTAGGGTTGGTTAGGTTCGGTCATATATCTACGTTAATTTTAACTCCAATAAAAAAAAAATTGACCTCATCCATAATGAAATGGGTATCTTTATCATTTCATAAGAAAAAAAATAGAGAAAATATATTAATTCAGGAAAACTTGGCTTATTAGGCAAATCGGGCCTTGCATAGTAGGCTGAGAAGTGCGTTCTGGCTACTAGGTACGACATATATATATATATATATATATATATATATATATATATATATATATATATATATATATATATATATATATATATATATATATATATATATATATTAGTATATTTTGGTAGCAGTCTTTCCTGTAGACATATATTATTAAATATGACCGAAAAAGTAAGATTAATAATTCTAACACGAATTTTCTCAATCTTTCGTACATTACGCTTCACTGTTGGAGGTAAATCAAAAATCACTTCTCCAAAATTCATTTTTTATTTCTAGTCTGACGCGACACGGGCGCGTTTCGTAAAACTTATTACATTTTCAAAGACTTCACAAATACACAACTGATTAGAACTTGCGTTTCTCTGATTTTATATCTACATTTGAGTGAGGTGGGAAGGGTGATGTGGCATTAACACAAGACAGAACAATAGGGGATATTAATAGGGTATTAAAAGTATCAACACAAGACAGAACAGAAACAATGGGTATTGAATAGAAGTGTTTGTAGAAAGCCTATTGGTCCATATTTCTTGATGCTTCTATATTGGAGCGGAGTCTTGAGGTGGGTAGAATATAGTTGTGCAATAATTGGCTGTTGATTGCTGGTGTTGACTTCTTGATGTGTCGTGCCTCGCAAACGTCAAGCCGCCTGCTATCGCTGTATCTATCGATGATTTCTGTGTTGTTTACTAGGATTTCTCTGGCGATGGTTTGGTTATGGGAAGAGATTATATGTTCCTTAATGGAGCCCTGTTGCTTATGCATCGTTAAACGCCTAGAAAGAGATGTTGTTGTCTTGCCTATATACTGGGTTTTTTGGAGCTTACAGTCCCCAAGTGGGCATTTGAAGGCATAGACGACGTTAGTCTCTTTTAAAGCGTTCTGTTTTGTGTCTGGAGAGTTTCTCATGAGTAGGCTGGCCGTTTTTCTGGTTTTATAGTAAATCGTCAGTTGTATCCTCTGATTTTTGTCTGTAGGGATAACGTTTCTATTAACAATATCTTTCAGGACCCTTTCCTCCGTTTTATGAGCTGTGGAAAAGAAGTTCCTGTAAAATAGTCTAATAGGGGGTATAGGTGTTGTGTTAGTTGTCTCTTCGGAGGTTGCATGGCTTTTCACTTTCCTTCTTATGATGTCTTCGATGAAACCATTGGAGAAGCCGTTATTGACTAGGACCTGCCTTACCCTACAGAGTTCTTCGTCGACTTGCTTCCATTCTGAGCTGTGGCTGAGAGCACGGTCGACGTATGCGTTAACAACACTCCTCTTGTACCTGTCAGGGCAGTCGCTGTTGGCATTTAGGCACATTCCTATGTTTGTTTCCTTAGTGTAGACTGCAGTGTGGAAACCTCCGCCCTTTTCCATGACTGTTACATCTAGAAAAGGCAGCTTCCCATCCTTTTCCGCCTCGTAAGTGAAACGCAGCACGGAACTCTGCTCAAATGCCTCCTTCAGCTCCTGCAGATGTCTGACATCAGGTACCTGTGTAAAAATGTCGTCAACATACCTGCAGTATATGGCCGGTTTCAAGTTCATGTCGACTAAGACTTTTTGCTCGATGGTACCCATGTAGAAGTTTGCAAACAGGACACCTAGGGGAGAACCCATGGCGACCCCATCTACTTGCTTATACATGTGCCCATCCGGGCTCAAGAAGGGTGCCTCTTTAGTACAAGCTTGGAGTAGTTTCCTCAGAATACTTTCTGGCATGTCAAGAGGAGAACAGGCTGGATCACGATACACTCTGTCGGCTATCATTCCGATTGTCTCGTCCACAGGTACGTTGGTAAACAGCGA
The DNA here is from genome assembly GCF_040958095.1 of Procambarus clarkii. Classification (NCBI taxonomy): domain Eukaryota; kingdom Metazoa; phylum Arthropoda; class Malacostraca; order Decapoda; family Cambaridae; genus Procambarus; species Procambarus clarkii. The sequence goes on along the minus strand of NC_091203.1, from coordinate 30,914,235 downwards.
TTCTACGTCCAACGAGGCTCTTATCCCTGTGGCCCGTGCGCCCCGCAGTAAGTCCACAAATTCCTTTGGAGACTTCAGGCTGAAGGCGCAAGGAACATAAGGAGTCAGCAGGCCGTTGAGTCGCTTCGCCAGTCTGTACGTGGGTGTGGGTATCTGGCTAATGATTGGCCGAAGTGGGTTTCCAGGCTTGTGCGTCTTGACATTTCCATACGCATATCCAGGTTTATATTCCCCAATGATCTTTGGCAGGTGGAGTCCGGATTTCTTGGCGTTCACAGTTTCGATCAGTTTGTTGACCTTTGCTTTTAATTCTTTGCTCTTGACATGCCAGAAAGTATTCTGAGGAAACTACTCCAAGCTTGTACTAAAGAGGCACCCTTCTTGAGCCCGGATGGGCACATGTATAAGCAAGTAGATGGGGTCGCCATGGGTTCTCCCCTAGGTGTCCTGTTTGCAAACTTCTACATGGGTACCATCGAGCAAAAAGTCTTAGTCGACATGAACTTGAAACCGGCCATATACTGCAGGTATGTTGACGACATTTTTACACAGGTACCTGATGTCAGACATCTGCAGGAGCTGAAGGAGGCATTTGAGCAGAGTTCCGTGCTGCGTTTCACTTACGAGGCGGAAAAGGATGGGAAGCTGCCTTTTCTAGATGTAACAGTCATGGAAAAGGGCGGAGGTTTCCACACTGCAGTCTACACTAAGGAAACAAACATAGGAATGTGCCTAAATGCCAACAGCGACTGCCCTGACAGGTACAAGAGGAGTGTTGTTAACGCATACGTCGACCGTGCTCTCAGCCACAGCTCAGAATGGAAGCAAGTCGACGAAGAACTCTGTAGGGTAAGGCAGGTCCTAGTCAATAACGGCTTCTCCAATGGTTTCATCGAAGACATCATAAGAAGGAAAGTGAAAAGCCATGCAACCTCCGAAGAGACAACTAACACAACACCTATACCCCCTATTAGACTATTTTACAGGAACTTCTTTTCCACAGCTCATAAAACGGAGGAAAGGGTCCTGAAAGATATTGTTAATAGAAACGTTATCCCTACAGACAAAAATCAGAGGATACAACTGACGATTTACTATAAAACCAGAAAAACGGCCAGCCTACTCATGAGAAACTCTCCAGACACAAAACAGAACGCTTTAAAAGAGACTAACGTCGTCTATGCCTTCAAATGCCCACTTGGGGACTGTAAGCTCCAAAAAACCCAGTATATAGGCAAGACAACATCTCTTTCTAGGCGTTTAACGATGCATAAGCAACAGGGCTCCATTAAGGAACATATAATCTCTTCCCATAACCAAACCATCGCCAGAGAAATCCTAGTAAACAACACAGAAATCATCGATAGATACAGCGATAGCAGGCGGCTTGACGTTTGCGAGGCACTACACATCAAGAAGTCAACACCAGCAATCAACAGCCAATTATTGCACAACTATATTCTACCCACCTCAAGACTCCGCTCCAATATAGAAGCATCAAGAAATATGGACCAATAGGCTTTCTACAAACACTTCTATTCAATACCCATTGTTTCTGTTCTGTCTTGTGTTGATACTTTTAATACCCTATTAATATCCCCTATTGTTCTGTCTTGTGTTAATGCCACATCACCCTTCCCACCTCACTCAAATGTAGATATAAAATCAGAGAAACGCAAGTTCTAATCAGTTGTGTATTTGTGAAGTCTTTGAAAATGTAATAAGTTTTACGAAACGCGCCCGTGTCGCGTCAGACTAGAAATAAAAAATGAATTTTGGAGAAGTGATTTTTGATTTACCTCCAACAGTGAAGCGTAATGTACGAAAGATTGAGAAAATTCGTGTTAGAATTATTAATTTTACTTTTTCGGTCATATTTAATAATATATATATATATATATATATATATATATATATATATATATATATATATATATATATATATATATATATATATATATATATATATATATATATATATATATGTTATTGCATTCAATGCTGATTTTCCTTGTAAATGTTTATAGATATATGCTCTTGCTGGTAGTGCAACATTGTAGTATAAGACTTGATCTACATGAAGAGGTAGATAGTATCAGGTGGGGAATCAGAAGAAAGGATACCACTTGATAAGCTGATGATAGAGTTCTGATGGTGTTGGAATGCAACCTAATTGTAACAGTATAGAGTATAGGATTCATTATTATTATATGTGTGTATGTATTGTGTATGTGCTTTGTCCAGTAAATGTATTCCAATTTGCTGGTGTTTGCCCTTGTCCTAGTGAGGCTTCCCAGGAAGTAGTAAAGAAGGAGAGAGAGAGAGAGAGAGAAAGAGCCAAGAACCACTGCTATGGACAGGGTAGGACGGAAAACCAATAAGTCAAAGGGGATTGAGGCGATCATATCACCTAAGGAGAGAGTGGGGAGTCACAGCAGCTCGTGTGGGTGTGTGCACGTGACAACGAGGCTGAGTGTTGGAGCCGCATCCCCTAAACGTTTGACGTTGAACCCCTCTCCAAGAGCCAGAAGCGCCTAGTGTGATCTCCTAGTGAAGTAAAAGCACTCTGCCGAGTTGTGGGTTGGGTTGTCCGTAAAGGAGGAACACGACGACAACACCACCAACCCACACTATGATAGTTGACGTCACGTTAATCCTGTGTTGATGTCACGTTGATCCTGTGTTGATGTCACGTTAATCCTAAGTTGATGTCACGTTGATCCTGTGTTGACGTCACGTTAATCCTGTGTTGATGTCACGTTGATCCTGTATTGATATCACGTTGATCCTGTGTTGATGTCACGTTGATCCTGTATTGATATCACGTTGATCCTGTGTTGATGTCACGTTGATCCTGTGTTGATGTCACGTTGATCCTGTGTTGACGTCACGTTGATCCTGTGTTGACGTCACGTTAATCATGTGTTGACGTCACATTGATCCTGTGTTGACGTCACATTAATCCTGTGTTGATGTCACGTTGATCCTGTGTTGATGTCATGTTGATCCTGTGGTGATGTCACGTTGATACCGCGTTGCTGTCACGTTGATACTACGTTGCTGTCACGTTGATACTGTGTTGATGTCACGTTGATCCTGTGTTGATGTCACGTTGATCCTGTGTTGATGTCACGTTGATCCTGTATTGATGTCACGTTGATCCTGAGTTGATGTCACATTGATCCTGTGTTGACGTCACGTTGATCCTGTGTTGATGTTACGTTGATCCTGTGTTGACGTCACGTTGATCCTGAAAAAATCTTACGTTTTTTATTTCGTAATAAATAATATAAAAATTACTTACGTTTCTGTCTTACGTTTTAAGTTAAATAACTCCACTTCCATTATTTCTTTATTTTTTTCTCCGTGTATTTTCAAACAATTTAATTTTGATGTTATATGTTTTGCTTGGCCTGGGGGGCTGCTCCCTGGGTCACGCTGGCAATGGTGACAACATGATCTCTGCACGCACTCGTGCACACACACACACACACACACATACACACACACACACACACACATACACACACACACACACACACACACACACACACATACGCACACACACACACGCACACACACACACACAGACACACAGACACACACACACACACACACACACACACACACACACACACACACACACACACACACACACACACACACACACACACACACACACACACACACACACACACACACACACACACACACAAGGTTCAAAGGTTTGCCACTAGTACCCGAGCTGAGAGGTATGAGCTACGAGGAGAGACTACGGGAATTAAACCTCACTTCACTGGAAGACAGAAGAGTTAGGGGGGACATGATCACCACATTCAAGATTCTGAAGGGAATTGATAGAGTAGATAAAGACAGGCTATTTAATACAAGGGAAACACGCACAAGGGGACACAGGTGGAAACTGAGTGCCCAAATGAGCCACAGAGATATTAGAAAGAACTTTTTTAGTGTCAGAGTGGTTGACAAATGGAATGCATTAGGGGATGATGTGGTGGAGGCTGACTCCATACACAGTTTCAAGTGTAGATATGATAGAGCCCGATAGGCTCAGGAATCTGTACACCTGTTGATTGACGGTTGAGAGGCGGGACCAAAGAGCTAGAGCTCAACCCCCGCAAACACAACTAGGTGAGTACACACACACACACACACACACTCACACACACACACACACACACACACACATAAGGTCTGGTAGCTGAGCGGACACCACACAGGATTCGTAATTCTGTGGCCCGGGTTCGACTCCCGGACCAGGCAGAATGAAATGGGCACAATGGGCTATGATAATGCCGTTGGGTGTTACAAGGTCTGCACAGTAATAATGGGTGTAGGATGAAGAGGTGATGGAGATTGAGTAGACATGCACACATTTCAATGATATTTATTTGGACAGCTGATGATGTCACAGTTAACAAAATTTTTTAGGTAGTGATCAAGTTGTTGAAAATTTCCAACACTGACACACTACCATTGTATTATAATACATCATTATTGTGTACTAATTACAGTAGTTATTAATTCCACTAACGGTAGAGTTAACATAAATTAATATTTCTTTATCTGAGCATATTGCTAATATTCTCACGACATCAAGAGGCAGGATTGCATCAGATAATGTCCATCTAAACATATTTATTCCCAATATGTTAGAGAATTGACTGCAGTTCCCGAAATCTATCAGTATTCCATACAATAATTAACTACAGATAATATAGCTCCCAATAATCCAAAACCGAGAGTTATTTTTTTTTTTTTTTGAGATATATACAAGAGTTGTTACATTCTTGTACAGCCACTAGTATGCGTAGCATTTCAGGCAGGTCCCTGGAATACGATCCCCTGCCGCGAAGAATCGTTAAATCATTGTTAACTGAGATTATTATCAAGTAACAGTTTTTTCTGTTACGTACAAATGCTATGGAGGAAATAAAATTTCTCTTCATTTCTCAATTAACACCATATCACAAGAATATGATATTATTTAATTTCCTATAATTGCAAACTGGTTCTCATTAAAACACTTTACATCAGTAATTATGCAAAAAAAATTATCCGTGATTATTAAATTCTGTTGTGAATGCGTGAGACAGGCTTGTGGGAGGGAGGCGGAGAGACGCCATTCTCAGCCGAGTTTCGCCACCGTGCTTATCAAGCGACGCCAACAATCACATAGTGGGTCCCAGGAGAGTCGAAATTCCATCAATTCTGCATTAGGCCCTTGCAGTTAATCGTCCTAGGAGCATGCAATTGCTCCAGTAGCAATCTATGATTGCTTCGGTGGACGACCAGCAGGTTAAGTGCCCTAGTATTAGTTATATCATGAGATCTCTGTGTATATTCTTTTACTGTGCACTGTCCATCGTTACACCACGCGACCTCCCCAAACAATAAGTAAGTCCATGAGGAATTAATTTCTTCCTTCTATGGCATAGTGAGGATACTAGATAGTTGGTGTAAACAATTAGTATATTCAGTTGAAATTTCAGCTTGTGTTGTAAGCGGTCGTAGTCCTCATGTTCCCACGCCATGCTCGAGCTCACGTGTTGCAGCAAGTAGCAGACGACGCCATTCCACCTATACCTCTCCATTCACTATTACAGCTAAGCAGCTGAACCTTTTTCTATTATTTCTTTGATTGAGAAAATTCTAGAACCGATTATCAGTTGAAGACGTTTAGTTTATTTGATTTGAGATATCTAACGTAATATGATAGCCTCATAAAAGTCAAATGAGAATAATTTCTTGGTTAATCAACATATAATCTTTTTACCATTAATCAATTTATCTAATATTTCTTAATAAAGTATTTAGTAGAAATTACTAATTTTATTCGAGAAAGAACTAGTCTCGATGAAGCGTACTGGGGGTAGATTACTTCTAGTATTACCGCCCATTTTGTGAAGGACGGAAAGTTTATTTTCGAACATTAATATATTAAACAGCCCATTGAAGTTTAAAGAATAATCTTTAATAGTTTCTTATCCATAGGCACTGGTGTTTCAGTCCTTATCATTTAACTTTATCTGTTTTCCTTTTCAGTCAAAATAGGGTGGTCCTTCGATTAATTTAAATTAATCTATTAACTCAATATCAATCAATTAATAGAGAGTAAGCTTTCTTCCCAACACAAAAATATGGTCCTTCGAACTGGATGTATTACAATTAATACCATAATCACAACTAATTACTGTGTGTAGTAATCTAGGCTAACCACATTTTATTAATTGTGGCTGCTGGCAGTGCACCACATAGGTCAACCTAGTATACACCAATTTATTTGCTGCTTATACTTCATGTATAAAGTAGCACTAGTGGGACAGTCAATTACCCACAACATTAAGACCTATACCTCACACTGAGGTAAGAATCTTCAGGTCACCAGGAGCAACAGCTCACAATTTCTATAATAACTCCACACTAACACCAGCGTTAGAGTGGCCTCACCATCTAACTATTATTTATTTAGGTGGTAATGACATCCATCCTACTCGACACCCAGCTGAGGTAATTAATCACCTCAAAACAATAATTTTCTCATTTAAACTTGTTAGCAGTTCAGTAGTGTTCACATTGGTGGAACCTCACCAACTAAGCAATAATAATCGTTGGGGAGTGAGTCCAGAATATTACCAAAGAGCTGCCAAATATATAAACTTTAGGCTGAGGAAGAGAGTATGATTGGATGCCACTTACATTCAATTTACAGCCAGACCATACAAGCAAAACCTGGCAAGAGATGGTGTACACCTGTCAGGTGAGTCTAGGTCACATGTAGTTGACAAGTTGGTCAACACAATCAACCACCATAAAAGGCTGTGGCTAGCAAGCCAAAATTAACTGTACTTATTTGTATTTTCACCTGTGTGTGCAAGTGCACATTTATATAAACTATAAAATCTAAAAAATAAAAAACACAGCACAACTATATATTCACTATTGCACCATAAATTAATCTATGCCAACCTTTATTAGGTAGAAATTTAGGCTGTGATTGTGCTGAGTTTTGAACAAATGCAGACTGAATAAATTGGTAGTTTCTTAGGTAGAAATTCTTACAACTAGTCTTGGACTAGTCAGTAGTGCATACACTATTCATTCTTGTGCTGACCCTACCAAGGGTGGGATTAAAATTGTATAGTAGCTCTAATTAGAGTATATCCATATCAATTATTTGTGTGTATGAATTTTGAGTGCTGCTGAATGATCGCTATTACATCTAATGGTGATAAAGAAGAACGAGCTGGAAGAAAGTTAATGGTGACATTCAAGCACTGCTCAAAATCCTTAGCTACTTTTTGTTAGGTAGGTACATTTAACCTCGAGTGAGGTAGAGTGTAATTTACCCAGATTAATTTAGGCTATATTCATATTACTTGTCAACTAATGAGCAAGTACCCCAGCTCCATTAGAAATACTTATTCAAGTCCTATGAAACTTGGACTTAAAGCCAACATGGCTACTCCTGAACAATTAAGGATAACCTATATTGGCCTTAAAGGTCATTTAACCAGACTAATTAATAAGTCTGATACTTTGTCTAAAGCAACTCCCATTGATTACTATCAACTAGAAACATCATTGAGAGTAGCTGATCTCAAATTTGATCAAGTCAGATCTACAAGCCAGTCTTATCTCAATCTACTGAATACAACTGAAACTGATCCTGATGAAATAGATCAAATTCTAGCAGATATTTCTCAGTATGAAGATGAGACTCAAGATAAACTTGATGTACTATCCAATATAGTAAAACAAAATAAATACAATGCAAATAATACTATGTCTCAATCCAGTAATCAACTACCTGAGGTTCGTCTACCTACTTTAGACTTACCTACATTTGCAGGGCTGGATGATGAAAATTGGGTCACATTTTGAACTTCATCTGAAGTTCATATACATAAAAAATCTTCTCTTGACAGAGTTTCTAAATTCTCTTACCTGATTAGTCTTCTCAAAGGGGAGGCTAAAAAGTCATAAATAACACTGAGAGTAATTATGAGGAAGCTATAAAACTACTAAAGTTGAACTATTGCAACAAGGAGTTGAGTATAGCTAACCTGTATTACCAGTTGCTAGATCTGAATGCACCCAGTAACCGACCAGACTCACTTCAAAGCTTGAGGCTAGAAGTAGAGTCTCTAGTGAAGGCCTTAGGTACTAAAGTTGATGTGCCAGGCTCAGAATGGTCAATTAAGTTACTTTTACAGAGGAAATTACCTCGAAATATCTTAGCAGAAATCTGCTCACACTATAAAACCGAGTTTCTCACTCGAGCAAATATTCAAGGGACTAAGAATAACGGTTAACAGGTTGAAGACTCATGATAAGATTAAACCTAAGTCTAAAAAACCTAACCTTGACAACTCAGTTGTGAGAGAGTGTCTCTCAAGATTCTCCCACAGCTGACTGGAATGGCTCATTGCTGTGCACAGTGCACCGATCTTGTGCACAAGGTCCTATTTCTGTTAACCCTGGATAGTGACCTGGCATGTTGGGTATCTCTAGAATGCCCACTTAACCAGGAACACTTTTATAATACGGAGGCCGCCGTATGTCAAGGCAAGAAGTAGATACAGGGAATTAAGCATACTTGCCACCAAAGGGTCAGTGAGTACATGTGCTGTTGCCCGCGTGAGAGACAGAGGGTAGACGCCAGACCGTCTGACCTCTGGGGTCAACCGGCGTGATGGTGAATAACAGCTATGACGTGGTCGTGACGTGTTCATGACGTCACTCCTGCTACTGTTCATCGAACGAGCTAATATGATTGGTTCCCGCTCATTTGCTGCAATGCCATTGGTCAAATTGTAACTCTTTTTGTGTTGTGTGCCACGAGATGCCCGGCACCCCTTGCAAACCCATTCTTGTGAGGGATCTCTTGCAAAGTGGACGTGTACTGTTCTGTCTACCGGCCAATAGACTGAACACCCTCTATTCCTCACCGTCAAGTTAACTCAGCGTCTGGAAAATATACCACACTCGCCCAGAATCACGAGTGTGAATACATTATTCAGAAGCCTAATGTGACAAATCTCCAGAGCGAAACAGACTGGTATCAGGTAACCCCTGGTGACAAAGATCGTTGTGAGTGACTTAGAGTGAACTAAGGCAGTGCCGCCGCCTAAGTAACCTGTGTGTGACTTTACCACAAGTGTACCTGCATGGTACCACAGCCGCCGCCACGAGCGTGTACCCCAGTACCTCAGTACCTCGAGGCGCCCGCCGCCGCCCTCACTACTACGTGATGTCACCACCTTATTCATTGATAGTGCCAGTGTGTGTGCATGTGTCTGTCTGTTAAGCATACAGCCCGCCCTACTGCAAGTACCCTCCGTGTCTACGAGCGAAACCAGCTGTCAGGCCACCTATAAGTGCTTGTATAAATGTGCCTGAGTGAGTGAGTAAGGAAAGGTACCCTATCTGTAAGTACGAGATCTTGTCATTGTTTTATTGTGTCTGTGTTGATCTGAGGTATCAACCACAGTTCTCACCGTCTCATACCTGTCACAGGTTATAGGTGAATCGATGGTGAATGCGTGTTTATCTGTGTGGTATCACTGCATTTCACTAGTCTGTGAATGTGAGCTTCACATACACCACACATTAAGTTATTGTGTGACAATATTATTGTGCATGTTATTGCCTGTCTCATTGACAGTTAGTTGTTGATTTATTGCATATCATCATTACCGAGTATCCGGTTGGAACTCTTGTGATCCCTTTGCATACCGGCAGTTAGGTTGCCGTGTTAATGATTGGCTGTCAACTGTGTTAAGTTAGGTGTTTCTCCATGAGTGGATATGAGTCGTTTAGCCAGACGTCAAGAGTCTCGCTAATACAACCATAGCTTTGCTGACGCCAATCTAAAGTAAATCAAGCACCCTGTGTATTAATGGTTAAGTTAGTAATTAAACTACTGTTAAGCTTTATGCGGTGTTTCCGTTGAACCACTTCTGAATACTGCCAATCAAATACTGAAGCCTTCAGCTCTAGTGTCTTCAACACCGAGTTGCCTATTATTCACTAAACTAAAAATGTGATGAGGACCCTAGGAGTCCCTTAAAGTGTTAAATCATTGAGGAGATTCCAACGATCAACGTGGAGCAGGACCAGGTGAGGCTAGTCTGAGAAGAGACCCTCAAGGACTCTAACTCGACCTTGCTCCCAGGCCCTGTACGGTTGCTCTCGTATTTTCTATTCTGCAAATTCCGACAGCTTCGTGAAGCGTCTGCCACATGTACGTTGGCACTGTACGCATTGCAATCACGAAAGCAAAAAAGAAAACCCCCACATCTGGCGCCCAACGTGGGGCCTAGTTGGAACCTATGAGCTAGGTTGTACAGTAAAATTTCGCACTTAAATTTTCGCTGAAAATTCAAAAGTGACGAGCAGTATTCAGAGGATGTTTAACGCCCTGTTAGGTACACACACCACCAGTATGTCTGAGTGTGTTGAGTACAAACAGCGCTACCTGCATCTTCACCTGGCCTTAACCGCTCGTAGACCCGAGGACTACGACACTCTTACTGAGCAAGAGTGTAAGGAATGAGTGGAACAGCACATGAGAGCCAAGGAAGAGGTGATGCTACAAGCACACATGCAGGGTAGTGCTGAGGTGGCGTGCACGAGTCTCATCACACTGGATGAGGCTATTGGAGGTGAGACCCCGGTGAGAGATAACACAGTGGGAGAGACCCCAGTGAGAGACAACTTGGAGGTAGAGACCCCTGTGGGTGACGTCACCGAGAATGATGTCACTAGAATCACGCGCGCTGCAGAAGAAAATGGAGTCATGCGGGAATCTAGCCCTTTAAATATTTCGTTGGGGGGATTCTACGGGGAAGAATCTCAGCCCAAAAGCTCTTTATGGACGACACCAACTCAAAGAGTAGGTATTACAGGCTCACAATTATTCACCTTAGAGGAATACCGTAACCAAGTTAGGGAGTTGGGATTCGAAGGGAATAAAGTAGCAGTGCAAGCTATGAAACTCTGGATTGATCAGCAGGACAGAGAAAGTAAACTGTGGACTGATCAGCAGGAGAGAGAAAACAAATGCTGAACTGATCAGCAGAACCGAGAAAGTACTGAACGCATAGCTCGCATGCAGTTGCAAGCAAAGCAGGATGACCAGACAAGTGGTCGTTCAACAGAGACTAACGTTGAACAAGGTAAGACTGTCAAACTACCTAAACTAGCTAACTTTGATGAAAGGGACGACTCGATGGATGCATACATTAAGCGTTTCGAAGGTCATGCCACTGATTGCGGGTGGGAAAGATCAAAGTGGGCACTCGCTCTTAGTGCATTGTTAAAGGGTAGGGCACTAACTATCTATCACAGTCTGGGTCCACACCAGCACGGAGATTTTGAGGCATTGACAACAGCGCTGCTGAACCGTTTTGGCATCACTGCAGACTGGATGCTAGAGAATTTCCGTAGGGGCTCAATTGCAAAAAGGAGAGACATATGTGTTAAAGTTACAGCGGTTAGAATCGAGTCTAAACCGTTACTGTGAACTCATGGAGACTGCTCCTGGGAGCATGGAGTTCTATCAACTGATGATTCGCGAACAGTTCTTAGAAGCATGCGAATCGTCTCTGCGTGTCAATCTCAAAGAGCAAGAAATTGTGTCAAATCTGTCTATGGCCAAGCAAGCTGATCTGTGGGCTGGGGCCAGGAGACAGGTGAAAGGGGTGAAGCTGCACGAGAAGCATCATGCTACAGGTACTGGCGAAGGAGCTAAGCCTAAGACTGGTGTGTTGGGGAAGCAGGGAAACTCCTCCAACAAGCATGTGCACAAGTGCTACATCTGTGGTAAGCCAGGTCATCGTGCAGCTGATTGCAAGGTAAAACCGAAGTCAGGTTACATAGCAGGTGTGAGCTCAAGTGGTAAGAAACATCCCAACATTGGAAAGGATCCACTAGCTTGGACCCTTGAGGTAGTAGACGGAAATGTTAACGGAAAATCGGCGAAAATCTTCCGTGACAAAGGCGCCACTACTCACATGGTACGAAAAAGCCTAGTACAGCCAGGATCTGAGATAGGTAGACATATCTATGTCAAATTCCCAAATGGCTATACTAAAGAGATGGTGGAGGTGTATGTGTGGGTCGACACACCTTACATCAAAGATAAAATCCGTGCCGTTCAACAGGAACGTGCTGTATATGGACTTTTATTGGGAAATGTTCCAGGAATCTCTGATTGCCCGAGTCCACCCTCGAAGAAAACGGGGGAGCGTGAGGACGCTGCCTCAGCTGTGTGCAGCCGTCCTTAGTCAGCTGATGCCAAAGGTGATTCGCCCGGGGATGACGTCACAGGGAGTGACCACACCTTTACCCAGCTGAAGAATAAGGGAGAGAAAGCAAGCTGTGAAGTAATGGAGAAAGAAGAAAAACCTCTGGTTGAAGCGACAGCAACTCCATTAACAGGTAACTCGCTCGTGGCAGCTGTCATCACGAGGTCAGAGAACAACAAGCCGACTCGCCCAGAAAAACCTTTGAAATTACGAGACATTCAAGGAGTGTCTGCAAAGGTGAAAAAAGCAAACATACGACAAAAAGGCAAAAGAACGCAAGTTCAGTGTAGGTGACAAGGTACTTTTGTTACTTCCCACAAGCAAGAACAAGCTCTTGCTGCAGTGGAAGGGCCCATTCACGGTAGTGGAGTGCTCGCACTCGTTAAACTATGTGCTCGACGTCGATGGTGCCAGGAAGAAGTACCACGAAGAAGCATGTAAGATGTAAGAACAGGAGAGGACCACGGGCCTCGACATCGACAGAGCCGATCGACAACCCACTGCTCTCAGCAATAGGTGCTGACTGGTTGAGTAGGTCAGGGGTGATTAACGAGACGTGGAACGAGGGAGACATGAGCGAGGAAATGCAACGCGAATCACCGGACACTGGTTCCCAGTGTGTCTCTGATGTTTCAGGCATGACACAGGTGGAGAGAGGCAGTGGACAGACTAGCGCCACTCAGGGTTTCGAGGCGGTGAGCCGACCCAGACCTGGAGCTACGTCCTACCACAGTGCCTGCTCAAAACCTGACAAGATAGCCACATGTGACCCGGTGACTGAAGAAATTCCTCACTTACCAGAAGAGAATAGTCTAGACGAGGACCTGACTCGCCTAGCTGTATAGAAAACGGGGGTCTGCTAGACCCAGCCGCGCCACATGCACTCAGCGCTGTGCACGTGCGTCAGCGGTGTGAGGTCTGAACGAGCGCCACTATGTGGGCTCGGTCTTTGTTAGGGGGTGTTGTGAGAGAGTGTCTCTCAAGATTCTCCCACAGCTGACTGGAATGGCTCATTGCTGTGCACAGTGCACCGATCTTGTGCACAAGGTCCTATTTCTGTTAACCCTGGATAGCGACCTGGCATGTTGGGTATCTCCAGAATGCCCACTTAACCAGGAACACTTTTATACAATACAATACAATACAATACAATTTTATTTAGGTAAGGTACATACATACAATAAATATTTACAAGGATTGTTTGACTTATAGGTAGAGCTAGTACATACAATGCCTAAAGCCACTATTACGCAAAGCGTTTCGGGCATGATAAACTTAAATGACAAGCTTAATACTAATTGAGCATATTGAGTAGAATGAAAACAAAAAATGAAAACATAGATGAAAAAGCAGCACAAATACAATTATGTCGACAAACAGCGCTCTTTAAAGAAAAAAACAGACATTGGTTGACAATAGAAGGGTAAGGTAGGTTACAGGGAATTTATTAGGTATAGCTTCGCTTTTAACTTAAACTGGTTGAGAGAGGTACAGTCTTTAACATGGTTGGGAAGGTCATTCCACATTCTGGGCCCCTTGATTTGTAGAGCATTTCTAGTTTGATTAAGTCGTACTCTAGGAATATCAAAACTGTATTTATTTCTGGTGTGATGCTCATGGGTTCTGATACAACCTATGAAGCTTTTGAGATCAGGATTGGCATTATAGTTTAGCGTTTTATATATGTATAATACACATGAGAGAATGTGCAGTGACTTAATGTCTAACATATTCAGAGATTTAAGTAGGGGTACCGAGTGATGTCTGGGGCCAGAATTGGATATTGTCCTAATAGCAGCTTTGTGTTGAGTAATTAGAGGACGTAAGTGATTTTGGGTAGTAGAGCCCCAAGCACAAATACCATAGTTGAGATATGGATAGATAAGGGAGTAATAGAGAGTCACCAGGGCAGGGCGTGGTACATAATATCTGAACTTAGAAAGAATGCCCACAGTTTTTGAAACTTTTTTTGATATGTTTAGAATGTGTCCCTGGAAATTAAGCTTGTGGTCAATGAGAATGCCAAGGAATTTGCCATCTAATTTGTTACAAATTTGGGTATTGTTTATTTTGAGATTTATTTGATTAGAGGATTTATTGCCAAACAGAATATAAAAGGTTTTGTCAATGTTAAGGGTGAGTTTGTTGGCAGTTAGCCACAGATGGACTTTATTTAGCTCAGTATTTACTGTGGCATTTAGAGCAAGGGGATCAGGACTGGAGTAAATGAAGGTTGTGTCGTCAGCAAATAGAATTGGTTTGAGGTGTTGGGAGGCATTTGGAAGGTCATTAATGTAGATGAGAAAGAGGAGAGGGCCAAGTATGCTGCCCTGGGGAACACCAATGTTGATGGGTAGGGTGGGAGAAATTGTATTATTCACAGAAACATATTGGAGCCTGTCAGTAAGGTAGGATTTGAGGTATTGTAGGGAGTGTCCTCTGACTCCATAATGATGTAATTTAAGAAGGTTTTGGTGGTTGACAGTGTCAAAAGCTTTACGCAGGTCCACAAACAACCCAACAGGGAACTCATTTTTATCAAGAGCTGTATGAATCGAGTTAAGCATACTAATAAGTGCATCGTTAGTGCTTTTTTTGGGTCTGAAGCCATATTGGCAAGGGCTAAGTATATTGAGTTTGGCTAGATATGAGTAAAGCTGCTTATAGATTAGTTTTTCAAAATTTTTTGACAAGTTTGGCAGGATAGATATAGGTCTGTAGTTGTTAACATCTGTGAGATTACCACATTTGTGGACAGGCGTTACTCTCGCTTTTTTTAGAATATCTGGGAAGGTTTGGAGTTCAAGTGACTTGTTGAAGAGCAAAGCAATAGCAGGGGCTAAAGATCTGGAGGCTTTTTTGTAAATTAAAGTTGGTATCTCCTCAAGGGCACCAGACTTGGTTTTAAGGGAAAGGATTATCTCATTGACGTCAGTGGAATTAATAGGCTTTAGGTACAGAGACTGTGGATAGTTACCTGAAAGATAGTCATTAATGTCTGTACTGGAAGATGGAATATCATTTGCAAGGGATGAACCAATGGAAGAGAAGAACCTATTGAACTCAATAGCAGAATCAGAGGCTGAAAGCTGACCATCGTTATTAGACAGGAGAGTTGGTTTGTTATTTAAAGACTTCTTTGATCCCAATATTTGAGAAATTGTTCTCCAAGTTTGTTTAATGTTGCTCTTTATTTGGGTAAATTTATCTTCGTAGTATTTAGTTTTGGCTCATCTAATTATCTTAGACAGCAATAATGAGTAATTCTTTGAGAATTCTTTGGAGACAATTCCTAACCTATACTTCTTCTCAAGGTCATGTTTTTTATTAATAGATTTAAGTATTCCCTTTGTAAGCCAGGGATTGTTAAGCCTTTTGGTTGTGACTTGTTTTGTAAGCATAGGACAGTGGGTATTATAAAGGCTAAGAGTTTTTTGAAGAAAAGATTGCACTGCTAGGTTGATGTCCACTATGTTACCTAACTCGGACTCCCAGTTGACATTATCAGCAGCAGTTATAAAATTGTCTATAGCAGTTTCATTGTGTAGTCTAAAACGTATCACTCTTGACTCAAGAGGTGGTTTGCTAATGTTAGTTAAGAGAAATGTGGGGTAATGATCTGTAGTGCTATCGGTGATTATACCTGAAGTAAGCGGAGAGGTTATGTTTGTCCAGATGTGATCGAGCGTCGTGGCAGTGCTATCAGTGATTCTAGTAGGTCTAGTGATTAAGGGTATGAGGAAGCAGGAATTCATACAGTTGAGGAAGCTAACAGCAGTGGGGTGTTCAGGCTCGCAGAGGTCAATATTAAAGTCCCCTGCGATAATTAGGTGGTTTTTGTTCAGTCTGTTATCAAGTATTAGATTTCTTAGGTTTGAGTTGAATTCGGACACATCAGTGTTAGGAATTCTATAAACTGCACCCACAGTCAGGACAGACTCGGCACCCTTGACTCTGAAGCTGGCGAAGATATACTCCCCATAGCAGTCTCTGGTTCTAATTTCTTTTAAGCATGTTAGTTCTTGGTGGTAGTAAAGAGCAGTGCCACCACCTCTCTGAAGTTGACGACAGTTGTGAATTGCTGAGTAGTTAGGCATGTTAAAGAGCTGAGTAGTATCCTCTTTCAACCATGTTTCAGTAAGTTTAATAAAAGAGAATTTGTTGTCAATAGCTTCAATCAAGGCACTAACATCATCGAAGTGTTTACCTAGGGATCTAACGTTCAAATTGATTACAGAGATATTGTGATTATGAGTTAATACATTGTTTACATCATGTGCTGCAAAATATCTGCAATTTAGATCATTAAAGTGATAATTGTCATAGATAGTGGATAAGAGGTTAAGTTCAGGGTCTATACTTGTCTGCATAAAAAAAGCTGATTGCAGGAAAAACAAGGGAAGAAAGGCAAATAACAAGGTAGAAATAAGCTATAAAATAGGGAAAAAGATGTACACAATACAGAACAAAGCAAACTCAAAAGGGGCTTACAGGGGTGCAATGGAGTAAGGGAGTATGGCTAGGCTAGGCAACCTAGGTAATAAATGAGATTAAAGAAAAAACATATAAACATGGACTATACAAAACACAAGATATAGAAATACAAAACAAAAATATAAACAAGACTAAGCAATACAAAAACAAATTGAGCAAAAATGAAAAATGAGGTAGATTGCTTACAAGTACTCTCAGGTACACTGTAAGTAACAATTTGCAATTTGAGATGCAGGCAAAGCCAGGGGTACAATGGAGTAAGGGAGCATGGCGAGGCTAGGCAACCTAGGTAATAAATGGAATCAAAGAAAAGTTGAATAATAAGCATAGGCAAATTTAAGCTAATGATTATTAACTATAAATAGTTCAGTTATGACTGTATAATTAATAAGACCTGAAGAACCATTTATGCACTCAATTAAATAATTTCAGTAAATGACTAGTTAAGAGTAAGTTAAAAATTAAGTCAGAAAATGAAACAATGAGACTTAGGAAACCTAGCCCCACTAGTTGACAGGGGGTTAATTAAGTTAATTCACTGGGAGTGATAATGAGCTGAGACAGACCACATTGGGAGAGGAAAGCGTTGAGGTTCTCTTCTTTAGTAATTGTGAACATTTTGCCCTCTGCGGTTTTTCTCACCTTTATCAGTCCATCTCTAACGAAGCACTGATGAATCGCATCTGGGTTTTTTTGACGGATTTGACGCAGGCGGTAGAGGAGGTGCTGTCTGTTCCTAGTCAAGCACTCGTTGATGTATAATCCCTTCCGTTGGGCTACAGCTGTCCGGACTAGATTGGATTTCGTGAACTGGGAAGACAGCTTCAGGCGAATTTTCCGTTGGTTTTGACTTGATGGATTCTTTTTGCCTACTCTGTAGGCAGCAATAACGTCAGATTTGTTTAGAATGAGCTGCAATTTGTCTTTTAAGAGATCCAGAGCTATTTCGACACAGTTTTCACCATCATGTTCCACAGGTATATCTTGGGACGACACTATAACAGAGTCTAGCAGCTTTTGCTGGTCTTGTTCATCCTGGGAGACAGAACGCTGGGCTGAAAATGTACTGATACATGCAGTCATTTTGTTGAGAGCTTCCTCCTGTTTTTTAATGGCTTCATCAGTTTTCAGAAGGTTGCTTTCCTCACGGAGATCATTTAAATCATGCTGTAGTTGGTCTTGGCTTGCCTTGCAGTTTCTAATTTCCTCACGGAGGAGGGTTATTTCTTGTTGTTGTTGTTGGAGATTAGCGCGGATCGCTAGATTCTCATTTAGAAGACTCAAGATGATAGCATTTTGAGACTCGAGGACTTGGCACAACTTTTTGAACCACTGATTCTCGGCCCAGTTATAGAATTCCGGTGAGGGACCGGAAGCTCGCTTGAGTTGCTTATAGTGGGATGCAAGCATGTCCATAGGAGAGGGTTGAGATGTCTCTGCTCCCTTGCTCAAAGGGGTGGAGGGGAGGGCAGCACCGCTGCCCTGGACCCCAGAGCTTCCAGACGGAGAAACACGAATATTGTTTGAGTTGGCCGGGATGGTTGCCTTGTTAAGGGGTTTGTTGTCCTTCTTTCTCTGCACAGCCCCATGTTTAGGAGACATGATTGGTTAGAATGGACTGGGGGTATATATTGTGAAGAAACTTGCGTCAGGCAGCGCGGTGGCGGCAGCATGCACTTTTTTTTTTTTTTTTTTTTTTCCACCACAGACGTGGCCACACATTTACAATGCTAACCAGCATATATACATTTTCTTCTGTCCTCCATGGACAGGGTTAGAGAAGTGTTAAACATATAGTTCAAGGGTTTATTGAACACTCAACCACAGAAGGTGATTCGGTGCTTTTAAAATGCTAAGCTAACCTACATACGTAAATACAAAGATACACAGATTTACGTACGCCCTACATAAAGTATTAGATGTGTCTTTTACATAGTGTCATTAATGTACATTCACAAAGGTGAAATGTAATTCTGATCAGCTTCCATATTTGCTTTATACCCATACATATACATATACACACACACATACACATACATATATACACACATACATGCATTCACATACATTTGTCTCATTTACCCTGACAGGGTGAGGTAGCTGATAAAGAAACTAGTGTGCAATTAAGCACTTAATCACTGAAGGTGATGAAGGTGCTTTTACAAGCTCAGGTTATATAGTTACATCACATACATTGTATGATTGATACATTACATGGTCAATTTTGGATACAAGTCCAATATATCATCAAGTGTTCCAGTACTCATATAGTAACTACAGAGTTCAGCATACCTTAGCCCAGGAGGGCGAAAGTCAGTCAGTATGGGACATTCTACAATATAATGTTCAAGAGAGTGCATGTTTTCTCTTTCACAAAGTTGACACATTGTGTACTCGACATTTGGGTTTTGAGAAAGCTGCCAGATACGTCTATATCCCAGGCGTATTCTGGCAGCATGCACTGGTACTCACAGCCGTAGAGGAATGTTTTGAAACTTAATTGAGATGGAATGAGTTGATTTTGGTCGGTTACTTTGGTTTTGCTATAACATGCTAGGACTCCATGTACTTAGCTGCCTGTGGGTGGCGGTCTACATCATCTGGCAATAGTATAAGGGCTGATATACAGCTTAGAGTGAGGAGCGTAGCGTGATCACGTTGGTCTTGTCTATATTGTTTGTATCAATTATAATACGGAGGCCGCCGTATGTCCAGGCAAGAAGTAGATACAGGGAATTAAGCATACTTGCCACCAAAAGGTCAGTGAGTACATGTGCTGTTGCCCGCGTGAGAGACAGAGGGTAGACGCCAGACCGTCTGACCTCTGGGGTCAACCGGCGCGATGGTGAATAACAGCTATGACGTGGTCGTGACGTGTTCATGACGTCACTCCTGCTACTGCTCATCGAACGAGCTAATATTTTTGGTTCCTGCTCATTTGCTGCAATGCCATTGGTCAAATTGTAACTCCTTTTGTGTTGTGTGCCACAAGATGCCCGGCACCCCTTGCAAACCCATTCTTGTGAGGGATCTCTTGCAAAGTGGACGTGTTCTGTTCTGTCTACCGGCCATTAGGCTGAACACCGTCTATTCCTCACCGTCAAGTTAACTCAGCGTCTGGAAAATATACCACACTCGCCCAGAATCACGAGTGTGAATACATTATTCAGAAGCCTAATGTGACAAATCTCCAGAGCGAAACAGACTGGTATCAGGTAACCCCTGGTGACAAAGATCGTTGTGAGTGACTTAGAGTGAACTAAGGCAGTGCCGCCGCCTAAGTAACCTGTGTGTGACTTTACCACAAGTGTACCTGCATGGTACCACAGCCGCCGCGAGCGTGTACCCCAGTACCTCAGTACCTCTAGGCGCCCGCCGCCGCCCTCACTACTATGTGACGTCACCACCTTACTCATCGCCAGCGCCAGTGTGTGCGGGTGTCTGTCTGTTAAGCATACAGCACGCCCTACTGCAAGTACCCTCCGTGTCTACGAGCGAAACCAGCTGTCAGGCCACCTAGGAGTGCTTGTATAAATGTGCCTGAGTGAGTGAGTAAGGAAAGGTATCCTATTTGTAAGTACAAGATCTTGTCATTGTTTTATTGTGTCTGTGTTGATCTGAGGTATCAACCACAGTTCCCACCTTCTCATACCTGTCACAGGTTATAGGTGAATCGATGGTAAATGCGTGTTTATCTGTGTGGTATCACTGCATTTCACTAGTCTGTGAATGTGAGCTTCACATACACCACACATTAAGTTATTGTGTGATAATATTATTGTGCATGTTATTGCCTGTCTCATTGACAGTTAGTTGTTGATTTATTGCATATCATCATTACCGAG
This sequence comes from Procambarus clarkii, assembly GCF_040958095.1. NCBI lineage: Eukaryota > Metazoa > Arthropoda > Malacostraca > Decapoda > Cambaridae > Procambarus > Procambarus clarkii. Next base: position 30,893,567 of record NC_091203.1, on the reverse strand, counting down.
TATCCGGTTGGAACTCTTGTGATCCCTTTGCATACCGGCAGTTAGGTTGCAGTGTTAATGATTGGCTGTCAACTGTGTTAAGTTAGGTGTTTCTCCACGAGTGGATACGAGTCGTTTAGCCAGACGTCAAGAGTCTCGCTAATACAACCATAGCTTTGCTGACGCCAATCTAAAGTAATCTAGAGTTAACACTACAGGTCTCTTTGTTCAAGGATCACAGAAAACCTTCATCACACAACAATTAGTCGAGCAGTTGAAATTAAAACCTGCCAAAAGTGTGAGAGTGAATATTTCTGGGTTCTTGACTAATAGTATTCCGCGTGAATACCAAGTAGTCAAGGTGTTAGTGAGACTTGGATCTTCTACTAGTCCAATACAAGCGGTAGTAGTAGATAAACTTCCTTCAGACCTGCAGGTCACAGGACTAGCTCGCACTGCGAGATATCTCAAACGTAATCGCATGAGGCTAGCAGATCACAAAATAAATTCTGACTGCCTCACAGATGTTGGTATCCTAATAGGCGCTGACTATTATTATAAATTTATAAGATGCACTAGACTACACGGAATGAATTTGTTGTCATCTGCTGGAGGCAAATTGCTTACTGGACTGGTGCTTTTCCAACAAAAAACAGCATCAACCAACAAACAAACTAACAATTCAATAGTGGCGTGACTGGGCTTGGAACAGTCACCCCTACATTTCAGAGAAATATCTGAAGATAATGAGTCTGATCCACCTGTACATCGTCTGTGGGATTTAGACACTTTAGGTATTGTCCCTGATAAACCAAGCCCTGATGATACGTGGACTTACCAGCAATATCTGGACACAGTTGTCTATAAAGACAAACAATACTGGGTGAGACTGCCATGGAAGTTGAATCATCCCCAACTTCCAGTTAATTATTTCATGGCAGCCTCTCAATTACAGTCTCAATTAATACGGCTGAAGAAACAGCCAGATAAATTGAACATATATCATCAATTTACAGTCTCCGTGGTGTAGTGGTAAGACACTCGCCTGGCGTTCCGCGAGCGCTATGTCATGGGTTCGTATCCTGGCCGGGGAGGATTTACTGGGCGCAATTCCTTAACTGTAGCCTCTGTTTAACGCAACAGTAAAATGTGTACTTGAATGAAAAAACGATTCTTCGCGGCAGGGGATCGTATTCCAGGGACCATAGGATTAAGGACTTGCCCGAAACGCTACGCGTACTAGTGGCTGTACAAGAATGTAACAACTCTTGTATATATCTCAAAAAAAAAAAAAAAAAAAAATTAATTCAACAACAACTCAATTGTAAATTTATCGAAGTTGTTGATAATGATGACCGAAAAACAGGTCACTATTTACCCCATCACGCTGTGGTGAAAGATTCATTGACCACGCTAATACGTATCGTCTTCAACTGTAGTGCCAAAGTAAAGGCAAACAGCGTGTCCTTGAATGAATGTCTCCTAACAGGACCTAGCCTGACACAAAGGCTACATGATGTATTATTACGATTCCGCACTGGTATTTTCGCTTATACTGCTGATATCAGTAAAGCTTTCCTTAGAGTAGGCTTGCAAGAAGAGGATCGTAATTACACCAAATTTCTCTGAATTAAGGACCCACTGGATCCTGACAGTGATATCATAACCTACCGGTTTGCCTATGTGCTATTCGGTGTGACTTCTTCACCGTTTCTTCTTCAAGCAACATTAGATACACATTTGAAGAAGTCAAATAGCCCTTATAAAATGGAGATCAGTGACAACTTGTATGTCGATAATTTCCAGGGAACTACTAATGACAAATCCAAATTGGTAGAAATCTACCATGAGGCTAACCATGAGTTGTTAGGAGCCAATATGCCACTACAATCATGGGCCTCAAACAATAAATCATTAAACCAGATAATCGAGAAAGAATTTCCGGGTTATCAGGTGCCTAATCAATTCAACCCGTTCTCACACAAGACAGCACATATATGACTTAATGCTTAAAGTCAATATGTTGTATAATGATTTAGTACATATGTGATATATTCCCAGTTACTTTTTTTACCAAGGCCCAAACTCTTCCTCACGTACCAATTTACGTCTCACAGTACCCGTCCATCAACATAGATAGCAGAATAGTCGTGATTGGTTCAATTGTAATGAAAATTGTAGTTTTCATGTCCCACATGGGTTGTTAAATTTACCTATTATTGTCCATGCTCTTAGAATATTACAGATCAGCTACTTCCTATTGAAGGCTCGTAGTTTTGTTTTGAGAAATATTAGTTGTTCTTAGTAAATTATAATAAGCACTATAAATTATTACATAGAATAACAGTGCTTCACCAATCAATATTATATACCATAGTTTGTGCTTTAAAAATTGTTAAAGAATGTTTTGTAGGAACGCTAACAGAAAACGATGTTATGGTGGAATGTTTATGGGGTAAACTACTGCAAACTTGGGGATCACTTCCACCCACAGGAAGGGAATGGGGTCCAATACACTGGATTTGTATGGCGTCCACTACCACCGACAGGATGGGTATGGGGCTCACAACCACCCAAAGGATGGGTATGGGGTACAATACCACCCACAGGATGAGTATGGCGTCCACTATCACCCACAGGATGGGTATGGGGCTCCAACCACCCACAGAATAAGTATGGGGTCCAATAACACCCACTGGATGTGTATGGCATCCATTACCGCCCACAGGATGAGTATAGGGTCCAGTATCGCCCACAGGATTAGTATATAGAGTCCACTGCTGCCCACAGGGTCGGTAGGGGGTCAACTACCGCCCACAGGGTCGGTAGGGGGTTCACTACCGCCCACAGGGTCGGTATGGGGGCCACTGCCACCTACAGGGTCGGTATGGGGTCCACTGCCGCCCACAGGGTCGGTAGGGCGTCCACAGGGTCGGTAGGGGTCCACTACCGCCCACAGGGTTGGTAGGGGGGGTCCACTGCCGCCCACAGGGTCGGTAGGGAGTCCACTGCCGCCCACAGGGTCGGCAGGGGGTCCACTACCGCCCACAGGGTCGCTATGAAGTCAACTACCGCCCATAGTGTTTGTATAGTGCCCACTACCGCCCATAGTGTTATTATGGGGTCCACTTTCCCTCATAGTGTCGGTATGGGGGGTCCATTACTACCCATAGGGTGTGTCTGGGGTCTATTTTTTTCTGTATAGCAGAGGTGGCAATACTGCTTTTCCAATCTCATTTGTTGTTCAATGTAAAATATTTGTTGCTTGACTTGCAACAATTTATATATATATATATGTATATATATATATATATATATATATATATATATATATATATATATATATATATATATATATATATATATATATATATATATATATATATATATAGTATAGTGCCTTTGCAATAATGTACCAATGTGCGTATTTGTTGTATTGTATTGTTGAAATACATTGTTCACATGAAATACATGTGAAATATTGTTGAAAACATCTTGATGACTTATTAAACCAAAATTATTTATTAGTCAGAAGAAAGACAAAAACGCGAACTATATGTTAAACCTCTACCAGACAAATATTTTAAGTAAAACCGAAGATATTTGTAGTTTTATAAAAGGGGCAGTTTTCATTGCTTGTCGAGCTCGAAAACCGCAGCATTCACTCACAACCATGCCTATTTCACACAGATTCCTTAATAAACGTAAGAGTTTTATATGTCACAAGAAAGACATAAATATAAGCTTCATTCTAAATACCTTACCATGGGCATATTTAAATTTAAAGCGAAGATACGTGTACTTTTATAATAGCCGAGCTTTGACCCCGGACAGATTGATCGACCAAGCAACTCTCTCTCAGAACAATGTTTATTTCAAGTGAATTCGTTAATAAACATATGTTTTAAATGTCTCAAGAAAGGCAGACATATAAGCTTCACTTTAAACACTTTGCCATAGACATATTTAAAGTTCTAATGAAGATACATGTATTTTAAAAATTACGGAGCTCCCACCCCGTACAGACTGAACGACAGAGCAACTCTCTCTCAGATCAATGTTTATTTCACGTAAATTCGTTAATAAACACAAATGTTTTATATGTCTTAAGCAAGATAGAAATAAGAGCTTCATTTTAAATACATTACAATAGACATATTTATAGCTCAAGTGAAGATACATATGTTTTTATAGTAGCGCTCAGTAGCTTGTCGGGCATGGAGTGCAGACGCCTACGCACTTGCCGATATATTGTATAATTAACAAAGATACGCTAATAAAGCCTAAAATCTTATATGCCTCCAGAAAGACCGAGATATGAACATTATTATGATTGCACCAAATGAAATATATCATGTTTGAGAACAAAGATATATCAATTTTAAATTAAGTTTCGACTCTTGCTCGGGCGAGAGAGATGGGGCGACTCTCGCCCCATCTATTGGAGATTCTGTCCACTAAAGACCCAAAGCTACTCAAACCCTCCTAGCATTATTTAAGTAATGAAGTAATATGGTATATTTACTATAATGTGGGTGCTGAATGCAGAACATGAGAAAACATATATTTACTCCAAACTAATATAATTTCATTATGAAATAAGTAAATAAGTAGCATCAAAGGAAGTCGACGGTCAAAGCATCAATGTTGTGGAGCGACTTATCCAAGATATATCGTTGTTTGGAAAGTGTTTGTTGGCATATCCAGTTGTCGGACTTCTCTGCACAAATTATCACAAATTTAAATTATAATGTTAACAAGTAGAATACGTATTTTTAATAAAATCTAACATAACTAGCCAGAAAACATTTAACATTTATTAAAAAATATATGTTTGGAAGTTAAATCGACTTCATAGGACAATAGTTTTGCTTTATATACTCGTTATTCGTTGACATGCGTTCGCTACTTAAACTACCATGTACTGTACTTATGTAAAATCTCCCATGTCTCTTCGCTCATCTCACCGAACCCTACAGGCTCTGTGATATATTGTTTAATTAATTGAGATTCACAAATAAAGCTTATAATTGTATATGTTATCAAAAAGGCAGAGCTTAGTTTAGTTCATTTATTATGCACCCCAAACCCATCCTATGGGCGATAGTGGAGTGTTACAGAGGCACATAATGGGCTCAGGGACTGAGCCCCACAATTCATATTGCCAAGGAAGTTATAATCTTGATAAGCTAGTTACAAAAGTCAATGCACATTGTCACTGTTATAAATAATAAGTGTGTGTGGGCTTGCTATGGGGAACTGGTACTATTAAGGGGTAAGGGTAGTTAGAAGACAGAGTATCAAATATGGGAGAGCTAAAAGGCCCGGCCCCCAAAGTAAACTATCCACAGTAGTAATAACTTGCTACTAGACCATATATGTTAGTCTAAGGGTTGATCAATGCGCTCCCACACAGGAAGAAGGGATACTCTGTAATTCATGTACTTATTTATTAACCCCTTAACAACCCCCCATATACACTCACACCAATAACAATAATAATAATAACTTTACCACACTATCTTACGTTAAAAGCCTTGGTCCACATAGGCAGGATACAAGGTTTACACTAATAACAAGCTATGGTAAAGTACTACTGGATAAGCACTGAAGCTGGATGCAGCTTAGGGTAGTGAGACCATGTGGTACCCTAATACAAAACACAACACTTAGGGTTACCCAAAACACTGGCAACTACTACCCCCAGGTCTCACCAATCGTTACTACCAGAGTAGGTACACTTAGAAATCATACAATACTTAACTTAATGGTACAGGAACTTAAGGTAAGGGAAATAAGTAAGAGGAGAAGGGAGGAGATTAGGGGTGCAGCCACAGAGTAGGTCTCGTCCGCACGAACGCCAGCCAGAGAAGAATCTCCTAGCGACCAGCTAGGCCTCCCATGTCGTGGTGCCGGAAGGAGCCTAATTGATCATGCAGCTAAGCACATTAAAGATCTTCCCCTATGCCACGTATTGTTACTTTACAAATGATTAGAAAATATTAGTAAGCAAAGTTGGTGCCTATGTCATTATTTAATAATCAACCCCCAGCTCAGTCTTTAAATGCTCTTTGAGAAACAATAATAGTCTTACGTCTGGCAGGGAAGATACAAACAATTGCCGCTCGATATGCACTCAACTGTACTACCAGAAAGTTTAATAGCTCAATTTTGACCTCTGGTTTCCACTGGAGAACCCAGGGTCGTAACACTCCTCCCCCCTTCAGAGAAAAAAAAAAATGTGACTACTAGAATAGTAGTCATATTTTTTTGTAAGAGTATACAGAGAATAAAAAGAAAAAACATATGACAAAAACAAAAAATCAATCAAAAACAATTTCTCTGCAAAAAAATACAAAGGAGTTCTCTGAAAGAAAAAAAAAACATACACAAAAAAATAAAAGAACAGGGAAGTAAATAAATTGGACACGGAATATTTAATGTCACAGGAGAACCTAAAAAAAAAATTAACTAAAGCATGACAGTTGGTAAATGGCTTTCTGTGGCTCAGATGAATGTTATTCAGGCAACCGGGACAGAGCGTCGGCTATCACGTTGAGTCTGCCCGGTAGGTGGGTAATGGAAAGATTGAAGTCCTGTAGGTACAACGCCCACCTGAGGATGCGTTTATTCTTACCCTTCATCTGAGTCAGGAAGACTAGTGGGTTATGGTCCGTGTACACTTCCACTATATTACCTGTGAGGTAAACTTCGAACTTTTTACATGTTAACACTAGCGCCAACGCCTCTTTTTCTACCACTGAATAATTGCGTTGCGCCTTGTCGAATTTCACAGAGTAATAATATACTGGGTGTTCCACCTGATCATCCCCAGTTTGCAACAACACTGCACCAGCACCCGAGTCAGACGCGTTAACATGAATTTTAAACGGTCGGTCAAACCTTGGACTAGCAAGCACTGGGGCGGAAGCTAAGATCAATTTCAAATTTTTAAATGCCTCTGCACAGTCTGATGACCACTTAAATTTAATGGCTTTCCGCAACAAATCTGTGAGAGGAGTGGCAACACTGGAAAAGTTCTAACAAAAACGTTGATAGTACGCACACATACCGATAAATCTTTGAACGTCCTTTTTAGAATTTAGTACTGGATACTCCAGAATGGCACTGATTTTATCTTGCCGAGGTAACACTTTTCCTTAGCCCACTTCATAACCGAGGTACGTCACTGTGCCTTGGCCAAAATGACACTTTTTAGCATTTAAGGTAAGATTTGCCCTTTTCAAGATGGCAAACAACTGGCATAACCTAGCTATGTGGTCAGCCCAATTACTGTCAAACAGCACGATATCATCTAAATACGCCCGACAATTTGGCACCTTAGCGAGTAGAGAGTTCATGAGTCTCTGGAACGTGGCAGGAGCATTACGCAAGCCGAACGGTAACACTTGATACTCAAAAACACCCTCGCGTGTCACGAACGCAGTTAGTTGTTTAGCACGTTCCGTGAGTGGGATTTGATAATACCCCCTCGAGAGGTCAAATTTCGAGACGTACTTGGCATTTCCCAGCTCGTCGATGCAGTCCTCGAGGAGGGGCAGCGGATAGGCATCCACAATGGTCACCTTGTTGAGCTGCCGATAGTCGGTGCATAATCGCCTGGAGCCGTCTGGTTTGGGGACCAAAAGGCAGGGCGAGCACCAAGAGCCCTGGCTTGGCCGGATGAGGCCGTGCTGGAGCAAGAAGTCGACCTCCTTCCGTACGATGGCCTTCTTTTCTGGACTCATCCGATAGGGTTGAAGGCGAATGGGAGTGTAGTCCGTCAACTCGACATCATGGCAAATGGCATCAGTCTGGGTCGGGACCTCCCCGATCAGACTGGAGAATTCATCAACCAACGACTGCACCTCTTCACGTTGGGCCATCTGCAAATGGGACAGTCCTTCCTCCACAGCATTCACAGAACTAGAATTATTGAAAATGAGATTAGTTGGGTCCCCAGAACAATCATCCCCTCTCTCACTGGAAATGGAAACACTGGTTAGTGCAATGGGCCTGGGGCCCTGGAACTTCTTCAGTCGATTTACATGTATGAGCATTACCTGGTTACGTTTGTCAGAGTGCCTCACTTTGTACGTGAGGTCCCCAGTCTTTTCTGTCACAATGTAGGGGCCTTCGTACTTGTGGGACATAGTGTTCCCTAGTCGAGGCTTTAATACCAGGACAGGGTCGCCAGGCTGCAATACCCGTAACTTAGATTTAGCATCGTTACGTTCTTTCATCTTTTCTTGGGCCTTGCCAAGATACTTTAATGCAGCCGCCTTGCAGTCCTTGAGTCTCTGGTGGTGTTGCGCAAAGAAAGCCGAACCTTCGGTTAACGTTACGTTCCCTAACAGATTCTCCTGTAACATTTGCAAGGGTCCACGAACTTTATGGCCAAAGACTAACTCAAAAGGAGAACAGCCCAGTGAACTTTGTAATCCCTCTCTAGCCGCAAACAAAACATACGGTAAATTCTCATCCCAGAAGGTGTGGGAACTCTCGCACGATGTCTTCAACATCTGCTTCAGTGTTAGATGGAAACGTTCAATTACCCCCTGACTCTGTGGATGGTATGGGCTGGAAACCTTATGAGTTATTCCATGTTCCTTACAAAATTGCTCAAAAATATCAGACTTAAAATTAGTACCATTGTCAGTTTGCACGACCTGAGGCAGTCCAAAAGTGGAAAAAAATTGCAACATATGAGCAACAACAGTTTTTGCTCGGATGTTCCTTACAGCAAAAGCCTCTGGGTAACGAGTAGTGATACACATCATCGTGATTAGGTAAATATTACCAGACTTAGTTCTAGGCAATGGTCCAACACAGTCCATTACCACATGAGAAAATGGTTCCTCTGGCACGACAATAGGCCTTAGAGGAGCTTTAGGTGGAGTCTGGTTTGGTTTCCCAACCAGTTGACAAACAATACACGCATTACAAAATTTTGCCACATCGCTTTTCAGCTTGGGCCAGAAAAAATACTTTAAAATTTTGTGATACGTAATATTTATACCTTGATGTCCCCCCATAGGATCATCATGAGCAGCTGCCAAAACTCTTTCTCTATAGCAGGTCGGCAACATAACCTGGTGGACTACCTCCCACTCATTTGACAAGGGAGCACTCTGTGGTCTCCATTTTCTCATCAAAATCCGATCATTGTAGTAGTACCCAGTTGCTGCGTCTACAATTTCCTCCATAGAGACGGCTGTTTCATGACAATCTGCAAAAGTGGGGTCAGCTTTCTGTAACTCACTCAAGGAGACATCTAGGCCTTGGTCAGATGCCATTGGCCGAGGCTCAACAGTGTTCTCCTCCACCTCCCCACTACTCTCGGTAGATGGCGGTGGCAGGCTCTCCACAATGTCCTCGGCCACGTCATCGAGTCGGGCCATGAATGTGTCCGCGAGGTCCACTTGGTTTTCACCACTCGGAAAGCTCCTCGTGACCTCGGGATTTACCACCTTGGCAAGCACAGGGCTGCCCTTACATTTAAGTCCCATAGACCTGGTCACCGCGCACGCAGGGTACACAACATTATCCTCTGCGGCGGGTGGATCCAGGCAAACCTTAGGGGTAGGCAACATAATAGGCAGTCTGGAGTCCCCTACCTTATCCCCTGCTAAATCATTACCAACTATTACATCAACATTAGGGAAAGGTAGGTATGAAGTGACTCCGACTGTACAAACACCCTTGTGGAAATCAGATTCCAGGGTAACCTTATGGAGGGGTACTGCTCGAGTATCACTAGTGACACCCTCGACCAGTACCACCTCTCCAGTGTCAAGAGTGTTGGCACCTTGCAATGCACTCTCTAAAATTAAAGTCTGGATGGCACCGGTGTCTCAGGAGATCACCACGTCCTTCCAGGAAGAACCCTCAGACAAAAGTAGTCTCCCTTTCGATAAGAATGGGGTAAGCAAGTCCAACCACTGTGGGTTGGAGGTCTTACTCCCTAACCCTTCCGAAGGCCTCAAGCCCTGTGTCACAACTAGAGCATTGGGTCTTTTTTCTGGGTACAGTTGCCAACAACGGCTAATAGTGTGGTTTGGACGATTACAGTGACCACAAAAACGTCAGGGAGAAGAGACATTACTAACAGAATTACCCTTTGGTTCACCCGTAGGTGCCGTGGGGCTAGACACTTTAACAGGGTTAGTTATGTCTGAAACAGAAGGTGCATTAGTTAAAGGGTTAGAATGAGCTGGTCTGGACTGGCTGTGGGTATAAGTTTTGCTACTCTGTGGGGTATAATTATTTTTATTGGGCCTTTTGCCCGCCAATTGGTAGTTTTCTGCCAACTTGGCCAAATCCCCTATTTTAGAATTTACCTCTACCCTTCCTCTAATGTAATGTGATACGTTCTCTGGCATAATATCTATAAAATGCTCCATTAAAACTAAGTTCCTGAGAGCCTCGTATGTTTCGGCTTTCGCCGAGCGAATCCATCTATCAAACAATCGAATTTGATCATTCACAAATTCAGTGAGCGGTTGGTTGTGAGTAGGCCTAAGGTTGCGATAAACTTGGCGGTGAGCTTCAGGAGTAATTTCATATGCCCGCAAAATACATTCCCTGACTTTATCATATTCAAAACACTCGTCATCAGGCATGTTTATAAAAATATCTTGTGCTTTACCCCTAAGTCTTCCCTGTAGGATTTTCACCCACTCTTCCTTTGGCCAGTTCATGGACATGGCCAATCTCTGAAAATGATTGAAAAACCTTTTAGGGTCTGACTCGGAAAATTCAGGCAAATTATGCTTTTTCTCATAATGCCTGGGGTTTGAATCCCCGGCAGGTGGAGGTCCAGTGGCATTCGCTCTAATTCTAGCCTCCTCGGTTTTGAGTCTTTGCTCCTCTAATTTTATTCTTGCTAACTCTAGAGCTAATTCTCTATCCTTATGAGCTGCACTTTCTGCTTGGCTAGGCTGGCATAAAGGTGTATCACTTGCCAATAGTTCTTCATCAATACAATGTTGTAATATTTCATTCACCAAAGTCCACTTTTTATCCGCATCATTTAATTCTAGGCCAAATTCCTTACCTAACAATACTAAATTAGACTTTTTAAGTTTCTTTATCTCTACCACTGAAGGCTCCATTGCCAGTCTCTGCATTTCAGATGACATCACTAACAATTTTAGCTCCCAGCCAAAGAAAAAAATAAAAAATAAAAATTTGAAAAAAAAACAAAAATTTGCACGGCCCCTAACACAAGGCCACACTAACCTTAATCGCGAAGGGATCCAGCTGGGTGTCCAGTCAGTGCAAGAATGTCCTTTGCTAGAAGAGCTGGACCCTAGGCAAGCACACAACCGTTCTGCGGAAACAAAAAATTTTAGTTTTGGCACTCAAGAATCTAATTTTTTACACTTATAATGTTCCTCCCGGACTGGCCAACCACTTGTTATAAATAATTGTGTGTGGGCTTCTATGGGGGTCTGGTACTATTAAGGGGTAAGGGTAGTTAGAAGACAGAGTATCAAATATGGGAGAGCTAAAAGGCCCGGCCCCCAAAGTAAACTATCCACAGTAGTATTAACTTGCTACTAGACCATATATGTTAGTCTAAGGGTTGATCAATGCGCTCCCACACAGGAAGAAGGGATACTCTGTAATTCATGTACTTATTTATTAACCCCTTAACAACCCCCCATATACACTCACACCAATAACAATAATAATAATAACTTTACCACACTATCTTACATTAAAAGCCTTGGTCCACATAGGCAGGATACAAGGTTTACACTAATAACAAGCTAGGGTAAAGTACTACTGGATAAGCACTGAAGCTGGATGCAGCTTAGGGTAGTGAGACCATGTGGTACCCTAATACAAAACACAACACTTAGGGTTACCCAAAACACTGGCAACTACTACCCCCAGGTCTCACCAATCGTTACTACCAGAGTAGGTACACTTAGAAATCATACAATACTTAACTTAATGGTACAGGAACTTAAGGTAAGGAAAATAAGTAAGAGGAGAAGGGAGGAGATTAGGGGTGCAGCCACAGAGTAGGTCTCGTCCGCACGAACGCCAGCCAGAGAAGAACCTCCTAGCGACCAGCTAGGCCTCCCATGTCGTGGTGCCGGAAGGAGCCTAATTGATCGTGCAGCTAAGCACATTAAAGATCTTCCCCTATGCAACGTATTGTTACTTTACAAATGATTAGAAAGTATTAGTAAGCAAAGTTGGTGCCTATGTTATTATTTAATAATCAACCCCCAGCTCAGTCTTTAAATGCTCTTTGAGAAACAATAATAGTCTTACGTCTGGCAGGGAAGATACAAACAATTGCCGCTCGAGATGCACTCAACTGTACTACCAGAAAGTTTAATAGCTCAATTTTGACCTCTGGTTTCCACTGGAGAACCCAGGGTCGTAACAGTCACATCAACAATGGACTCGAGACCGACCACAAGTACAGTTTATAATTTAAGCAACTGACATATATGGAGGGCTAGTGTCCCAATTGATATGTTTATCCTACACATAACCCCCTCTCCCCCATCCAATAGGCAGCATTGGATAGGTTACAATCAAGTCTTTTTTTGCGTTTTATTCAGAGATTAGATCTTATTGGGTAAGGAATGATATTCATATTTTAAAGAAGGCTTCTTGGCTGATGCTCTCCATTGATGGAAAATATACAACCTTTTGAAAATCAATGTTAGTTTGATCTAGATATTGTAATTAATGCAGTTACC